>NW_028145541.1:1995000-2252500 GCF_977016875.1 Pavona decussata
AAAACCACCAAACCCTGCCAGATGACCCTTGACTCCTTTGCCTCGCGCCGCAGCTGTCCGTGCAGCTTGCAACTCTTTAGCTTTCTTCTTCATCTCCTCCTTAGCCTCACGCTCTTGTGTCTACAAGAATAAATTTGTTCACATCAGGGAATAGAAATCGCAGCTTCTAATGTCTGGGAATCTTACCTAAAGCTACACTGTATTATTATCTCACTGTAAATAATTTTAATCCAGGAGTCGTGCCATTTTGCTTGCAAAGAAATTACTCAACAATACTCATTGCACAGTTAAAAATGTTCAGGAAAAACTCTGCCTTTAATCCTTTGATTAAGCCCTAATGGTGATCAGCATCAAATTTCTCCTTGTAATATCAATGCTCATTCAACCCCCGAGGCCATCAGAATTGAGGTTATGATCATCCAAGGTGAATCTTCTTGATATTTTGATAACTTCTCCCCAGTACTTTTATAAGAAAAGTATGAGGAAAAGATAGGAGAATTTGTTCTTTGATATAAGGGTTTAAAGAGGAAACACAGAGCATCTTGCCATCTATCTACCAACTGAGCTATGAGGTCAGAAAGGAGACCCACTAGGTCAAAGATTTTTTTCTTTGTCTCGTGTAGTCCCCCATTTTCTTACCAGGGCTAACATGCACTAGGGAAAATCATAGGTTCACTTTAGCACTTTAACACACAGAGTTAATTCTCTGATCAATTACTGTGTCATTAGTGCTTGTGGCATAACATTCATTGTAATATTAATTACTTCACATAAATTAACTTGCCTGCCTCACAGCACGGAACACCTTCTCTTCATGACTGTCCATCTCTGTAAATGTTCTGATTTGTGCAAGGTTGACATTTTCACGATAACCAAGAGCCACGATCTCATCAAATGCAAAAATTAGAGAGAAGGAATTCTCAACCACCTCTGATTCTTCCATCACTTTACAGTATTCAGGGATCTAAAGATGCAGATAAAACGTTTAACATCACACATCTGCCATGTCTTGTTAGACAGCTGTGAAAGGACTGCAAGTTGAAGGTAAAATTTTAAAAAGCGTCTTTATGACTTTCTCTCTCGTAACTTTGAAACTAACTGAAGTTTATTTTATCCTTCTGCCCTCTAGTCCTAAATTATTTTAATCAATGACTAAATCTTGGGGGGACTTCCTTGTACAAGCCTTTGGCTTTCTGAGGTCTCCTCACCACTCACTGTTTTTTGGAACGTTCTATTATTTATTTTATGAAACTGTTCTTCTTCAACTCACATTGTAACTACTGTAATCTTACATATGAGGTGGTGGTGTAAATAAATAAATAAACAAATAAAACATCTTTGGGTGATTTTTATCTAATTTCAATAAAAGATACTGGTGGCAAATAGTTCTGGTAACATTTTACTGTGGATCATAAACAGGTGACAAAACAATGCTTCCTACAGACATCACAAATACTATGAGTAAAATAGCTGTCCCTTACCACTCGAGAAAACAATCTCAGTGTTTCCAAATCTTCCAAAATGTTGCTGGCTTTTGTTGTAATGAGAAGCATATATAGTTTCTCAAGTGGCTGATAAACGTATCGAACACTCTCTGTCTCCACAAATGTGTGTTGTTTTCCAGTGTTCATCAATTTTGGAAATGCCGCTAGAAGACCTTCTACACGCGACCTTGTCATTTCCACAAACTGCCGTGATACAATGGCTGTGGAATGAAGGATGGTTGTTCAGAAGAACAAAATGTATATATTTAACAATAATAATCGTTAATTATTATCCTGCGAAATCGTGCAGAATATCGCCCAATACTTAGCCAATGAGGCCACAGGCTGAGTTGGCTAAAATCAGGGGATATTCTAGAAACAGTATCCAAGAAAAGAGAGTTTCTAATTGAAATAGCCAGTAGTAAATGGTAAATGACTGCAAAGGGTTTTCAAGCAAAACAAGTTTCTGTTCAAAATAGTGAGGGGTTTGAGATCGCCAGTGATTGTGAGAGTGGGATTCTTCTCATGTAGGAAACATTTTAACTCACATTTAAGCCTCAGTGGCTCAGATGGTCAGAGCTTTACCCAGTTTCTGTAATATGAAGCAACTTAGGAGTATTGCTCTAAATGGGATGTTAGTCCACCACATGATACCAAGCATGAAGTGACTAGAAATTAATAAGCCTTATCATGGTTTTTGATGCCATTTTGATGAGTAGGCAAACGCATCTTGAAATAACAGTGTTTGTATACAAATCCAAAGTCAAATAATTTTCATAAAACATTGCTTCTGAAAAAATTCATGAATTGGAAACTTTAAGTTTTGGCACTAGAAAAAGGATTTAAAGAAAAAAAAAATGGAGGGATGTAGCTGTGTCAAAAAGCATCCAGTCGTGTTTTGAACTTTCCATACATTTGTCTGTATTTTTTCCCTGTGCACTATTTTTAGTATCAGTTCACGGCTGGTTCACCATACAGACAAATGTATGGAAATGTCAAAACGCAACTAGATGCTTTCTAGCACAGCGACATTCCTCAGTTAGTTTCTGTAAAATCCTTTGCATGGTGCGTGTTTGCCTTCTCGTCAAAATAGCGTCGAAAACCGTGACAAGGCCTATTCCCTGTTGTCTTTCTCTATCCAAGAGTATTACTGCTCTCCGTGGATAGGATGCAAGTCAATCACAGGGTTAGCCCCACACATACGTCACGGGTATTCATTCATTAACCAGGGTGAAGACAGAAAATGCATGTGAAGCAAGGATTCTTGATTTGGAGGCATTAACTTTATATGATTTACATAACTTATCATTTCATAACATCATTCACAACTTATACAACAGAATACATACATGTATAACATACAAACAGTTCTGAAAGAATGCGCTGGGCCTCTATTGTTTTTAAATATATCAAAACTAGTTGCCTGAAATAATGTTAATATGGTTTCCTAATTCTTTATTTAGTTAAATTAAAATTACTGAATTTATGGCAGCTGATGACCGAAATTAAGCATCATTTTTTTAACAAGGTTAACAAGAAAAATAGAAAACAAATATTATCAAACCTTTTCCTGTTTTGGTGCATATCGCTGCAGCAAGGAGAACCTGTGAATTTAACGCAAATGGGTAAGGCGATCTTAAAATTCCGTAATACAAATATGAAGTATACCAGCGGGTATTCCACCGAAGCTACGATCTCTGTCTTAAATCTAAATGATGATTCATCGATTTTACCACTTCATCTATTTAGTAGTTTCAGCAAAACAATTTCGGTGAAATTAAAAAAGCTTAGAATAATAACATATTACCACACTATCAAAAAAAATTTAGTTGATCTTTCTGACATGTGTAAAATGTTTCGCGAAGAAAGTTATCATATGAGATGCTTGTTCCGTTACTTAACAATGTGGTCATTCATTTCTCGGGCAATAAAAACGCATACATACAAACAAGGATAACTGAACTTACCATTTTGACTTTCAATGCCTCTTTTACGGAAAATCAGGCCTCTTGGAGGCCAAAAGTATCTCAATTTTTGAGCTTTCTTCGCTCGCCACGTCCTCAAAAGAATCGTAGAGGAAAGCCACGAAGAATTCTGGGAAGACAGTCTGCGCATGTGTCATCTGGGTTCTTAGTACCCAGGCTCCAAGCATTCTTATCGCCACATCAGAGACCACGAATATTTTAGTCAGCAGCATAATCTACCTCGCGATATACTTCCTATATGGTAATTATCATGTCCCCAACTTTTAACAAGTAGGTGCTGTTTGTACAGAAGTTATGTTTTCGTTGGCGTTGCCATCGTCTACTTCACTTCCCTAATAGTGAAAAGGAAGAGAAAAGAGGGCAGTAGATTGTCTTTGTGTTGATACATTCAAACGACCCTTTTGCTGCATTGACACTGCGCCTTGCAACCCGGCTGAGACCGGCCGAATACAATAAAATCTGCAATTCCACAGCGACAAACCAATGAGTGGTGCCGGATCACTTGTAGACCTGGATCAGCAAATTATCTCAAATAGAAAATATTAACGGCAGACTGATCCCAACGGCGGAGGTGACAAGCTTGAGAGAGCAAACAACAAAAGCTAGAATAACTGAAATATATTTGTTTTTTAAAAAAACAAATTTTTTTGCCCGATATTTCGGTTTGCAATACAAACCTTCCTCGGGGGCTGAACGAAAAAGAAAAGTGAGAAACATAAAAGGATCGTTACAAAGAAGATTTAAAATATAAAATGCGTGACAATGATTGGTTGTTTAGGACTAAGTGTGAGACATGTCATTGGCGTGTTTCGTCACGTCTATTTATACCAAGAGGGTGCAATGTTTTAGCTTTGTTGATTAAATGAGCTTCACGAGCCTTTCTAACTGAGTCACGTTTGCTGCGTATAAGTTCAAGCGGGATTAGTTGGACGTCGTTGATTGAGTGGCCAGGTTGGTTGAAATGTAGCGAGACAGGAGTGGGGTTGAGTAGTTGATGGTGATTCAGGATAGATCTGCGATGCTCCCCGAAACGTTCATTAAGTTTGCGCTTTGTCTCCCCAATGTATTGGGAGTGGCACTTCTTACATTGAATTAAATAGATTAGGTTTTTGGAATTACAAGATATGTAGTCAGAAATTTTGCGTGATTCGTTAGTGTTGAAAAAAGTGTAGTTCGTTTGACCTTCTTGGAGAAATGAGCAAGTTAGGCATCGTGGGTGGTTGCATTTATGAATTCCAGCGGGTTGTTGGTTGGAGGGCTTGTTTTGAGGTAGCTCGGAATGGACCAGGAGATCACGTAGACTTGCGTTACGTTTGTAGGCGATAACTGGTGGATGAGGGAAAACTTGTTTGCAGTTGGCGGAGGACTGGAGGATGTTGATATGTTTTTTCACAATAGATGAGATTTTGGGAAGTGCACCCAGTTTCTCTCATTCATGCTGTGGCTTTGTCTAAAGTTAGAACTTTCAGTTTTTGCGTTCTAATAACATTAATTTCGCAGGTGGAAAAACGAGAAATTATTTACATGAGAAGTCGACCGAGTCGACACCGAGAAAAACCACTCATGGTGCTTGTTAAAACCTTAAGCTTTTTTATTTACTCAAACTTGGGTGGTTACTGGTATAAGTGGTACTTTAATGCCCTCTGATTTTTGTTACTTGATTTTATATATATATAAAAATCACTTTTTGTATTGCACGTGATAACTAATTTTAAAGATTGATTGTATTCTCTTCTTTTGTTAAAATAATTATAAGAGCCACCCGTTTTTAATTGGCAAAAATGAAAGCTGACAGCTTTTTAGGAAATAAATCAAATTAGTGCATGTGTGTAGTATATTAGTTTGTTCATTAGCTATGCTACAATAAAATTGAATAAATTTGCGGCCGGTTTTCTCAAAATCGTCAGTTTTTGACTCATCTTGCAAATTCAATCAGTCAATAAATAACAAAATTGTAGAACTGACTCGAAGACTGTTTTCTTGAAAATATAGAGGATTATATTAAAGTAGATGTTTGCCGAGAATGCGTGTTATAAAAAAATTTCCTTTCACCGATCGAGACCTAGCTTATTAGGAACAAAATTTTGTTGCGAGTGCTGTTTATGAAAGAAATTTCTTCATCGATCGACCGCATTCTAAATAATTCATGTATATTGACCCACTGTTGTTTTTAGTGATAATTGTCTTAAGCATAATATTCGCATCTTTTTAGCGAACAAGAAAGCTAGCTATACGGGACGGGACTCGAAATTTGGCGTCAATATTTGGCCAAGGGACGGCTTAGCAAGGTGAGCGAATTTATTACAGTTCATGAAGTCGATTAACTTGGTTTTAAATCAAAGAAGCTAAGCAAACATTTGATTTTCGGAGAGTATCCTAATTGATGCTGTAGAAGACAGTATGCGAGTATCACCTGATTATGATCCTGAATATCACGGAACTGTATTTCGTGCAAGCTACATCCCTGAGTTTTATCAAAATGTAGTATACATCTATCCATTTGGACTTTTTGAAAATATAGATATAAAAATGCTAGAAATTTCCGGCATAGAAAAGTAACTGAAATAATATTTAATTGTATATTTAATGCTTGAAGCTAGAAGTTGTCTGTTTTGATTCCGCACTGCTGTGCTGGAGTAAAATTTTGACCTCCATACCATACTATATAAAACAACAACAACAAAATAATCTTCCATTTGCTCGATCGAGTGCCGGGAAAGAATACTGCGGTTTAAAATACGGTTCATTCTGAACCAAACTGTTTTTCCAATTATTTTAAATTATTTTCATTTTTTAAGTTTAAATAATGATCTTTACTGACCTAAGTATTAACCTATACATATAATCATAGCGACTTACGTTTTATTTTCAAGCGTTGAATCTTGTTTGAATGCTATCAGTTTGTTTTCAAGACAGTAGCTCAGTGGTAGAGCATCCGAACTAGTAATCGGAAGGTCTTAGGTTCGACTCCTGATAGGAGCACTCGGATTTTTTTTTCCGAGTATGCCTGCGTCACTTTCTAGAATAATCATCATTCTCAATATAAATATGGTTTCTCGGTATCATATGAAGACTATGAATTGCAAAAAACTTAGAGACATGCCGTGTTAAGATATACCAGGAAAGATAATTCGGGTTTTAACTCTTCTTATCTTCATAACAATTCCTCTTTTCAAACTAGAAATTAGCCTCATTTGCATCAGAATGAATGTGATCATGATATAAAAATCACAAAGCACTGAGATTAGCAAAAACGCTTATTTTCGTGACCAATAATGTAAGAACAATGCAGAAGTGGGAATCCTCTGCTATTTCAAGGAAATAAGAAGATTCCAGCTGATAACAACTTGGCCCCCATTACCAGAATGAAGACGGGTCAAGAGTCAGTGCGTGGCAAGCCTTTTCCGGCGAGCGAAAAGCTAGTTTCCGGTTTACTGGCCGCGCGAGAGACGGCGTGGTTGCGCTCGCCCTATTCTCGCGCGGCCAGAAAACTGGAAACTAGCTTTTCGCTCGCTGGAAACGCTTCCTACACAGGCTATAAAGAAAGGCTGCCGGACTGTACAATTGGTTTATGCACTGTATATTCTGACCAGTAATATACAAAGTCAGTATAAGCCTTTCTACAGAAGTTGAATTTTCTAAATTTTCGGCTGACTAGATCCACCAAGAACCGGCACCTTTGCTTTGTTCGGTTGGCCGTCGCAAAATTGTTTTACACTCTGTTTTTTTATAAGAACTTTTTTTACAAGAACGTCGAGGCTGAGATTTACCAAAATTTTAAGAACGTATCAAGAACATTCCTCGGGCTGAGAGTCTATTAAGAACGTTTTTATTTTGCTAATCTGTGTATAAAATCAAGGTAACAAATGTAAATTAACCAAAATACTTAAGGGCATGTTTTGTATAACATTAACAATGGTGACACACATCTCGGTTTGTCATAATCAGCAGTTCTTGATACCATATCTCAGCAGGCAATGCACTTTGATAGGTTTCCTGGTCGCGTCCGGTGATTTACTAAATAACATGTAGTGTATAGCATGTAATTTAAGAACATCTTAAGAACGTTTTCAGCCTCAAATCGCAAAAAAATATAAGAACGTTCAGCCTCAGCTCCAAAATTAGACGTTCTTATAAAAAAAGAGTGTATTGCCGTGGCTCTCGATCGCTTACTGTTAGTATCAGAAGCATTTCGCACCCGCGCGAGACAGCCACGCGCGAACTCAACAGTTGGCCAAGGATTACAATAGAACTGCACCTTTCAAAAGAGTCTATTTTGACTGGAACCTGCAGCTGCATTGCTTTTTAGGGTTGGAAGCATTGTTCTGTTGTTCATCATTTTATCCTCTCGACCAACCATGTTAGACGTTGCAAACATTACAGGTCGCCCTAAGGCTTACTGGTGCCTAGGTGGGTGCGCAATTGGGAGGGGAAAACCTATCGCAAACGGGGTTGTAGGAATCCTCACGGGCATAACTTGCTATAAGGAAGGAATGGAGGAATGGAAAGTGAGGAAAACCGTCCATCTTTTTTCAACCTGTGATCACCTGAGTTATTTATTGGGACAAGAAATCGCGACTGATATTGACCATTCACTTGGAAGCTTAATTAAACCGAATCATATGAAGCTTTCAGTAGAAACTTTTTCAGCCCGTTTGAAATAATAAGATAGGGTCCTAGTAAAAAAAAAAGTTCAAATAGAAAATTATAACGACCCAGTTAAGCTAAATCGTATAGAAACTGAAGTTTATTTGCGAAAAAGTTTGACACTTCAAAAGAAGCAATTGAGTGACAGAAGAAAAAGGAAAGATTAGAATAGATAACAGGACCTGACTGAGTCGAGTCTTGTTCAAAGAAAATATTTATTTTTGATATCGCCTCGGTACGTCTTGTCATGTATCAATTGCAAGAGAAAATAGGGAGCTGTCCGCTCTTTGTTTTCTCGTGCATGTATGGGCAATAGCAATGTACTGTTAACAAAATCACAAGAAAACTCAATCAGAACTTTAACAGGCCTCTGACATTAAAAACAATACTGTTTTCTGCCTGACAAATTTGTATGCAAATGACTTCACTGGTATGGCGAAGAGACAGGGAAATAAATTTAAATAATTCACAGAGTCAATACTCATGGAAATTTATTACGTTCTGGTAGCGTACAACGAGGAAACTGATTCCTTCAAAGGTGAGTAAACGACAGTTTACATTCGAAATTTTCGAAAGTTTTTTCAGGTAGAGTTGGTAGAGGATAAAATATTGAAGTATTACACCGGCAGCAATGGCTAACCGTTTGTAAACGGAATCAATTAATCTGAATAATCGGTTGCTGAAGATTTACCGATACACTGTATACTTAACTGTGTTTTCGACAGAGAGATACTAAATAAGCAAGAAATGCCGTATGAAACAGCCGCAGAGTAGTAAAATGTAGTGGTTTTGTAGTAGCTGTTTTAAGGCAAACACGATCGATCAAAAATATCACGTTAGACAGTAACATTACAGAGCAAAACTTACGAATTTATAGCTGGATACAGTAGTCGAATTCAGTTATTATCGAGCTCTAACGCAACTGATTTTACACTGCATCAAAAACGATGAGAATAGAAAGTAAATTCGTTCGAGATTTAGCATGAACCGGTCGCATTGCATAAAAAGGGGACAAAGTTATAGGGGTAAACTTTCAAGATGGCCCCTAGATAGAACACTTTTCGAACGAAGCATGCATAACTCGTTGTTATCAAGGTAAAACATAACATTTATCTATTTATTTATTTATTTATTTATTTAGTTATTTAGGTACCAATTGCATGTTAACTAAAGAGTACAGCAACAGTTAAACTTTATAAAAATTATAACTATACGGCAACTGTCAGAAAATTGATCCAGTGTGCTGTCTTACCACCCTTGAGAAGCTCAGCTGCAAGATTCGTCGATTGCATAACACGGCGTTAATTTGAAGCTAAACTCTCGGCAAGTCTTGTTCTATTACGCGGCATGTTTGCATTTCAAACAAAGGTAACTGGCAGACGGTAATAAGTCTGTTCGTTTGTTTTCTTCGATAGTCAAGGCACGCACCATTATCAAGCAGAGTAGAATAAATTTCTGGTAAATTTGAGCAAGAACAAAAACAAAATGCTTTCCTGCAAGAATTAGCGAGGTTAATGCCGTTGCATGTCAAGTTATTATTTTCGGTGAGCAAAAATGCAAATATTTGAACAAAAACAAACTTTGAAAACGTCCTTTTTCCGTTTACTAAGTCGGAATTGCGCGGTTTGAGTGTGCTTTGCGGAAACTCATAATTCCTGTCTTGTTAAATGTTTACATTCTTTCTTTCTATCAAAATTGAAAATATATATCTCTAAGCGTCTCTAAATACATGACAGCAAAGCGGCGGTACCATTTTCTTTCAAAATACATGCGATATTTTTGATCAAACGCGATAAAAAAGTACAAATTATACTCAAGTATCACACGGCAAGAACTACAGATAAGCGGAGTCACACCTGGAACATTCTCGGTCTCCTAAAATTCTATATTGTGTATGTCTGTAGACTTGTTATTCAAAAGATGGATATTTTATACTACGTTTTTTTAATTTTACATATTTAAGAAATCATTACTTATAAATTGGTGTTTTTCTTCCGATGTACAAAATGCAAATTGCGTTCGTCATTCCGTAGGGAAAGTATTAAGACGGTGATAAATTTAAATTTGAATAGTTAGAATTTCACCTTCAGCGTTGGTCGTTTATGACAATCGACAAGCAAAGAGGAAAAACAGCGGGTGGAAACCCGCATCTGAATAATAGTTAGCTGAGAAACGGACAAAATTTTAATTGTCTGATGAAAAACGTGGGATTTTAGTAAGGAAATAGCCAACACCTGCTAATTCAGCATCTAATGCGAAATTGTGGTAGAAATTGAGACCATTTAAATGCCATTATGCTGACGGCACTAATTTTGCATTCAGTCAAAATGTTAATTGAAAATTAAACATTTTCAATAATAATAGTAGCAGTAGTAGTAGTATTTTATTTATAGCCACGTTTCTGCCTATAAGCTGCAATGACCTCGTTTAAAGGTGTACGTGCAAATAAGCCATTTCCAAGTTGCTTCGAGCCTCATTATGAAAGGGAGGCTTCGTGTATAGGTTTTATGAAAATTAGTTTTCATTCATATGCATACAAAACTAATTTTCACATGAAAAGCGTTGCACTTAGCCTCGCTTTCGTAACGAGGTTCAAAGAAACTCGGAAATGGACTAAGAATGGTAAAACAAAGAAGAGCTAATACAAGTTAATATAATAAATAATTATACATGTGTGTGTAGCCAAACGCAAAGTGAATAGATAATAAATAAGCAAAAATAAATTGGATTGATAAATAAACAAGGGTCCCCAACAACAAGTACCCACCAGAATCCAAAATGAGAAGTTTAAAACCCAAATTTCAACCTCAAGCTGTTTCCCTGTAAAACTAATTACATAAATAGTACGTTCGGTATAAATACGCTTTACTTTACGGATGGATCTACACAATATACGGTATAGTATGGAAGCCTGGGGAAAAGATATATTATAATTATAGTATGGATCAGAGGCCTGGTGCAAGGCTGAAAAGAGGGAAGCTATGGGATGACATGCTATCGAAGAGGGGAGGAGAGGGAAGGGAGAAGGTCTGGCCCGCAAGAAATGAAGTCTGTGCATGTCATCACAAGAAGCACTCACTTGATTTCTGACATTGATTGCTGCTAACAACAAGTGAATTACGATCGGGGATCGGAAGCGGTCTCACAGTGGAAGATTAGCATAGCGTGTCTGTGGGTAGCCTGCGTAGCTGGCGGTTTTTATGGGTGGCTCACCAGAAAGCCGGGCACGAGAGTCAAAACGAGTAGCGAAGCCGCGGGGAAATGGGGCGAGGGCAACGAGAAACCTCGCAGCGAAACGCGGCTTCGCCGCGACTGTCGCTGTTCTCTCCCCATTTCACCCGCAACTCCACCACTCGTTTTAGCCTGGCTTTCCCGCCCACCAAAACCGCCAACTACGCAGGCTAGTCTGTGGGGGACTTTCTGTTTTTCTCGCTTTCTGGCCGCGCTGAAGTTGGGGCGAGAGCAAAATTCCCCAGAGACGCTTGCTGTGGGCGTGGATAAGCGGTAGAAAAAAATAAACCACAGTGGCTGCATAATCTACAATCAAAGAGGAACTTAAGATTTCACCGGCAAAGAGATAAAAGACAGAACAACACTAAGGCGGTTCTTATCACTTATAAACACCGTTTTGCCAGTTGTTATGACGCCGTATCGCCTGGTGTGTCTTGGCACAGCACAGGTTGGCACAGTGAAGCACCTGTTATCTTGGCAGGGTCAGCTGATAAATGCTGATATCTGTCCCGTATTTACAATTTGCGTCGCGTTTGAGATATCTCAAGTACGCATTATCAAGAACTCCCGGCAAGAACTATAACATGATTAGTTAAATCCTGTACATTAAGCTTCTGATCAAAGAGGTGTGTCTTTAATTGTCGCAGGAAATGGCGTTTTGTAATTGAAAAACAGGTAAAATATTGTGACAGCTGAATAGCAGGGCGTGTTGTCTAAGTAATAACTAAGAGACCTGACGGAATTGAATGCGTTGATTGATAAGCTAAGAAGTCTAAATTGTAAGTCGCCGGCTTCGTGTTTAGTGGTAGCTCCGTAAGGTCGTTTTAATTGTGGCTGAATGAGTTTACTATTTAGCTAAGAGACCTGAATTACTGCAAGTTGAGATCACGCAATTTTTCGCTGAATTCATGTGTTGAATAGTCTTGAATGGCAGCTAACAACTGATTGAAACTTTAACCGGGAAACGTGAGAAAAGAGCATTCCTTATGCGGACTTTCTTATGATAATGGATGTACGATTCTCTTGTGTCAGGATTCAAGGATTAACGAACCGAGGGTGATTGAAAAAGCCAAAAGTGGATTTCTCCGAGATGCTGGTTTACAACGGCCTTGAAAGGTAAGTGCAGCGTTTATTTTGACGCCAGGCAATTAATTAACATCTTATCTTCTAAAGGTGGCTTAACATTAGACCTGAGTAATGGAGTATAGATTGCAAGGCGGTCATTCATATTATTGTAAATTTCCTTTGATCCTCCGCCTATAATTGCACTGTATTACTGAAAATCTCTTGCTTTGTTAGCAATCGTAACATAACATCTGTTTTTCTGGCAGATAAGAGGGAAATTGTCTAGAAGTTACTGAATAGCTTTTCGCTATCCATTTTGGCGGGACTTAAAATTAGTCGTCTTAGAATCGTTAAACGCTTAAGCTACTCAAACAATAAAAGCAAGGCATGGACTTAATAAATTATTTAATGCATTATTAGCGATAGATTTGTGTTTGGAAATATAGCCGACAACGAAAGCATCGAGAAAGCACAGCAAACTTGCTAAGTCACGAAATTTGGTAATTCATAAAAAGATTCTCAATTTTCGATTCCTCTTGAACAAAATTAAAAAATATATATATCAATACAGGAAAAGGATTATCGGTAGTTTTTTTTAATGTTCACACTAAAGCACTTTCAAAGGATTTTATTTATAGAGGAACAAGTTAGAATTTTGTTTTCTCAGTCGTATTTGGATTCTAGCTGGGCAGGGCGGCTACATGCGTTGACGCTTTGAAACCGGACTCGGTTTACAAAGATTTTCTAGTGAATAATGTTTCCAAGAAATATCAAAAGAATGAAAAGGCTGTGTTCCAGGTACTAACGAAACACTCGCAAGGACTTCGCGAGGGAAAGTTAATTGCAAATTAAGCCGCCGTTCTCCCTTTTCCTCGACTCGACTTTCACGTGACCATACACGCGCGTGCGCGCAGTTCGCAGTCCCTCTTTAGTTTAAAGAGATTAGTTCAATCGCTTTCTCTCGCCGACGGCAGTAGCTGACGATCGAAATGTTTACAATAAAAGTGATTGCATTAATAAAACTTTTGCGACTTCTTTCTTTTTGAGAAACAACAAAGCGAGCCACGAGATGAGATACTTCCCATATTGGAATCTGAGTAGGTTCTTGACTACCTAAAGAGAGGTGGTTTCGACCACACACTAACAACGTCAAGTAACGAGACACCTCCTATGATCATGACTTAAAATTGCTAAGCTAAAGAGCACTAAGATGCAGTTAAGCCAGACAAAGTATCTTATTAGCCAAAGAATAGCATCTCTAGAAACTGCTTGTTATAGTATGATTTCATCAAAGTCGAGAACAAAGTTGAAAGAAGTACAACAGGCCGTCTCATGTCTTGTTCTATTCAACCCAAAAAATTCTGTAAAAAATGGTATAATTCTCGCCAGTTGATTTATGGGCTCGCCAGTTTTCCTTGCGCGCGGCCACATGCACAACCCCCAACTAGGGAAAAGGCCCTGGGAACGAGGATGCCCCAAAGGGCTAAATACACAGTGGAACATGCGCACATCACCGTTGTGACGTCAGCGTTTTTCACCGTGAATCTAATCCAGCCAGCCAGGGTTTTTAAATTTATCGTCTCCGGCTTGAGAGTATTTTGAAAAAGATCCGTTTTTGGTGGTCGAAAACACCAGATTAGTCTACACGGAAGGCCAAACCGGAGAAAAAGATGCGTTTTCAATTTATCCGCTGTAGTGTGAACGGGCCGGAAACTCTTTGTTGATCTCAGTGTGATCCCATCGATTCGAATGGATCAAGCTTGCGTAAAAAGTAAACAAAACCTTTGCTGAAACAGTCGCTGCTTTCGTTGACCTAAAAGCGACATCACTGAATATTAGGATAATCTTCTCAAGGGCGAACTCTTAATTTTTCAAAGTAGATTAAAATTCCTGGGTGGGGTTTCCTATGGATTTTCTGTGACGCAAATAATGAGTCACGGTACGGCTTTCATTATATTCGCAGGCGACATGAAGAATAAAAAATTAAATTCTCTAAGTTGTACAAAACGTTCAGAACTTGCCGTTTTAAATATCGCCCGAATTTGAGTTTGCGTAGGTTCACGTAATTCTGTTGACACAAGGCTTTTGAGGTCGAGTGTGATTGATAAGCTGGACAAAACGTGCAGAATTGCTTCTATCCACTTCGGCTTTGCGCAAATTAATCCTGAACGAAAATATTATAGCAGCAATGGGAGCAATCAAGGTTGGATCAAACTTTCGATCAAACGTGTACCGGCGTAAAAATTCCTCTGATCTCCTATTTCCGTTACTGGCGTTTATGTTATTTTGGCGGTTATTATTATATTTTTGTTGAACCTGGCCACACATATTTGTTACGTAAAAACAGCTCCTTAAAATAACAACAATCGCAGCTTGAATGTAATTTAGTCATTTTAGCTATAATAGGTAGATCACGTTATACCCCACCCGGCGTACAGGAACTGTTACGAAATATCCAATATTGCATTTACAGACACCGGTCGCCAAAACGTTACTAATTATTAAGCATTTGATCTTCTAAACGATTTTCTAGGAACCTTGACTACAACTGAAAGATGTGTGAGTGCTTAATGAACAGAGCCTTGCTGTTCTTCACTTCTCTCCACTGGATAACATACAGCGGTGAGGTTTAGTGCCGTGTAAATGTCTTGCTCATACATTCAAACTATTTTTATATCGATGGTGTTGTATTTTTGTATCTAGTTTTGTATAAATTATGGTGGCTTATGTATTACATGGCTCACAGCTCGTTTGCTCCACCGATTATTTTGGTGCAAATACCGGACATATCGTGTTGTTTGTTCTATTGAAAAGAGCCAACGCATTTGATTGAAAAAACAAACAAATTATTTAAATAAGCGGCAAAATTCAAGATAGTGAAAGCTTCTGAAGTACCGTTTGACGCATGGTGAGATCAAAATGTATCTAGATACTCGGTAGGTACATCACGTGTGGCGAAATACTTACTGTAACAAAATCATTCTACTGGAATTTTCATAATAACGACCAAAGTTTGAAAAACACATTAAATGGAGGTATTGTTTTGTTTATGATGTAAAAGTAGATTTAACAGGAAAGAAAAACATTATTTTGTCCAAGTCACGCCACTATTCAGACACGTCATAAAAAATATCGCAGTTAGAAAGAAACTAGGCGCATTCATATTCGACCATATTCTTGTGTTTGATATTTAACACACATTTTTAGTTTAATTCCAAATGGAGATTTCAGTAATTGTGCTAGATACAGGCCTCAGGCTGTCTAGAGTTTTATCATCATTTTAATTTTTGGTTAGTTCATTATACAGGATCTTGAAGAGAATCGAGAAAGGGGAAAACATTTTTGGAGGAAGTCCGGTTACGCAACTACGAACGTTCAGCATTCACGTACAGAAAACCCATTACCTTTTTTGTACCATTTGCAACCTATTCGACGGAATTGAAATATTACCCTTTCACGAGGAACGAATTTGTAACACGGAATAATTTTAAAACGTCTTGACGAATACAGGAAACACCACAGCCGGACAATCAAAGCATGATTGACAGCGAAATCTGCTGACCAAACTGAACCAAAACAAACAAATAAACAAATATAATGAACTCCTGGAATAACCTATGCACAGTATTTCAGTCATTTGATATGTCACAGGAAGCCCACGTAAACACTGATGAAGGGGTTGTCTCCCCAAAATAGTCAAATGTGGAACATACAGAAAATAGGATCTAGCCATAATCTCTTGATCTAGCTTATTAGTTACAACTCGTTGATTTTTCAATTTTTCTGTTTTCCTTGTGATTTCTTTACCTTTCCTAAATTCTGTTTGTATCGTTCTAAGTGTCTTTGATTATAATAAATCAAGAGATTCTTGAATAAATATAATAATATAAATCTGTCCCGCCTAGATTAGTTCTCGCTACCTGCGGACCAGTTTTTTTTTTTTTTTGGTTCTTTTTTCTCGTTGGGTTTTTGAATAAACTTTTGACTTTGAACGGATGATCAATATAATTTACCCAAAAGTGGACAAATCCCAATGTACTTAACTGGAAGTAGCGTCAAATCGGAACATTATGGCGTGAAAGAAAGAGCTCTAATTCGTTTTTCATGACACACAAACAAATTTGTCCTGTAGCTCAGTGGTAGAGCATCCGAACTAGTAATCGGAAGGTCTTAAGTTCGACTCCTGATAGGAGCACTCGGATTTTTTTCCGAGAATACCTGTGTCAGTTTCTGGAATAATACATCATTCTCATTCATTCACCAGGCTTGAAAATATAACATCACATTTATTTCATTTGTCTTTGCTTGTAGACGGAGCTGTTTCTGTGCTGAATGGAAGCCATTACGCACCTGAAGGGAGCGATGTAAGCATCAACTGCTCCATAACAGGCGAAGCGTTCAAAGGCTGGTTTGATTCAAAAGATCAACCGATAAGCAACAAACCCTCGCAGAGACTGCATGTAAAGAGCGAAGGGAGCTTACAGTTCCTGGAGATCAACAGAGTCAGCAAAACAGACTATGGACGGTATGAATGTCGCGGAGAAAAGAATAAGACTCAAGTCATGTTATACGTAGAATGTAAGTAGCTCGAAAGTGTTACAGTACTCTTAGGAACTATGGTTACTGAAAGAGCTTGACAACTAAGGGTGCGAGTTTCCATTTGTCAGGCCGAGCAGTTCGCAAACGGAATGCGCAAATTTGAAGGTTTAGTTCTATGCCTGTCCTTCAAATTTAATTCTTCAGAATAACGGTCACCATTTTCAGAATATTCAAGTGCGAAACTTTTTGTACAACAATGTCTTTAAAATGACCCACTCCATTAAGTAATTAACAGGCATGGTCTGGCCCGCCAGTTTTTGGGAATGGAAAACGCCCTAAGCCTCGTTTTGAGTAAGTAATTTCATTTTCACTTCAGTAACAACTTCAAAACTTCGTTGACTTTGATAATCAATTCCACTCAGGTTGTTGAAACGTCAGTCAATGTCACTACAAACATGCAGTCCTTCTCAGGACTACACTCACCCGGATGATCATAATTTAGACGTGAAAACTGCAAAGGACCGCGAACGATAATGCTGTCATATCATAATTTACCCTCTTTGATATGAGTGGACATCCCGGGTTCAAACTATTTACAGTGTTAAGCCCATTTGAGACATTAGATAACCCCTTAAAATCTTCAGTGTTTTCTACACTACGAGCAGTCTCTCATTTCTGTTAGGGACATTGAAACGAGACATCACGCGAGGGAGTGACGGAAAATCACCTCCTGCAGTGAGACGCGCGAGTTCGACGCGTAGAGACGGAGGTAATTTTCGGGCACTGTTGCATGTTTTTATCGTTCGTTCTGGTATCGTCGGCAGAAATAAGAGACCACTCATGATCTACCCTACGTTAAGTCAGAAGAGGACAAGAATATGCACACCATTTCAGATTAAGGAGCAAAATACTGTCAGATCAAAGTATTCAGGATTGTTCTCCTAATTCAGGCCAAGATGGCTGAAAAACCACCTATAACCTCTGCAGCCGCAGAGCTTGCTCGTAGCACAATTAACTGTGTGGAAAGCTTTCACAGTTGGTGATATTTTCGAGCAGTCGCAAAGTTCTGGCTTCGGAGCCAGATACATGTGCCGTTTGCCGACGCGAGGAGAATGGGGAAGAGGGAAGTTAAGACTCCGCTACCCCGTGTACTCGCGGCTTCGTGCCAAATACTTAGATTGACAGAGAGGAGACATGAAGCATTTTCTCCCAGTTTCTGCGTTGAGAATATGAAAACTTGTTTTTGTAATAGTATTGGACCGTTGATATAAGTAAATCTAGATGCACCAGCGCGTGCAACAGTCAGTGAACTTGAATTTATGTTCTTTGGTGTGAAACGAGTTGTAGACAAGTCCGTAAGAAACAATTTACTTACATTCAGTTTGCAGTTGTTTAAGAATGTTATCTGTGTATCACCATCCTTTTTTTTTTCATTCTTTTTGCAGATAGCCCAACTTTAAACCGCGAAAGGTCCACTTCAGGAACGATATATTCATCACTAGGCAGTAACGAGGAATTCACACTGAATTGTGTTTATGATGGGTTTCCATTCCCTCGCGTGCGATTCAAGAAAATGGGCGAGGAATTAAACAACAGTGGAATTACTTATGGACCAGGCTCAGCGTCTTTCAAGTTTTCTGTGAAAAGCGTAAACGATTTTGGATTTTACACTTGTGAAGCGACGAATAGCAGAGGGAGCTCCTCTCACTCTATTGAAGTTTATAGAAGAAGTATGCACACCAAGTCTCTGCTTTTAGAGCGGTTTCCAATTGAGTGTCGAAAAATCAAAACCAACGTAATTACTCTGGCCAATCGCAACAGACGTAAACAACACAACGAGCCAATCAGAATTCGAAGCAAATACATGTAACTGGCGCCAAGCGCGGGAAAACCCCTGCGTCGAAAACACGATTGGTTTTGGTTTCGCTTCCCATTGGTTAAGAAAATGGCGCGAGTTTTGTTAACCAATCGTAGAGGGTAGTAATGCAAAACCAATGCAAACGCGAAATACTTTCGACAGTCAATCAAAAACCGCTCTAACTATGTTCCTATTAAATTCTCGTTCACTTGTAAGCGTTTTCATTCGCTCTTTATCTTTTTATTGAAAACGATTGTTTTTTGCCACGGAACCCTTCTTTGCAATGGCTTCGTTTTATACCAGCGTTTTAGAAAACCTCCATTCTGTTTGGCTCATTTAAATTTGTCTTAGTTGCGCGTATAAACAAGACAGATCTCAATGGAATAAATGCCATGGTATATTTTAAGCCTGCTAATTACATCAGAATGATTTCTTATTCAGTGAATTCATAGGCATACTCGGAAAAAAGGAATCCAAGTTCTCCTAACAGGAGTCGAACCTAAGACCTTCCGATTACTAGTTCCGGGATGCTCTACCATGAGCTATAGAAAACTCCATGAGCTAGGCCTGGTTTACTTTTGCAAACAACATGTAAGAGTATTTCAGAGGACAATTGCATCTGGTACATATAAACCATACACAAATGTCAGTTGTTTATTATATTTATTGTTTCAGGCCCTCCCGAGCCTCCAAACAACATCCGGGTCTTTCCGAATTGTGATAGGATAGACGTCACGTGGGATCCGGCCGTGAAGGATCGTGGGAGCAAGGTGCTTGGCTACAAAATTGAACTCTGGCAGGGAGGGAGAACATTGAAATCAGAATCCCTGCCTACCTCGAGTCGAGCCAGGAGCTTTGAAGATCTGCAGGCAGAAACGCTGTACGAAGTTCGAATGAATTCTAAAAATGCTCTCGGCGAGGGAGAATGGAGAACGGTTCCCGTCAACACTACTTTGGCATGTAAGCAAACATAGAAATCTTTCAGTCTTTTTTAACCTCGGTTATCATTGTTTTGGAACATGGAGTTGAATGAATTCTAAAAATGCTTCGGCGAGGTACGTTGGAATGAAGAACTTTTCCCGTCAACAATACTTTGGCATGTTTCAGCAAAAAAGTCTCCTATTTTGAATTCAGTTCGAAATCTAAGCCGAATAAATTTTTCGTTAGAGTCCAAAGAAACACTTTGGCTCCGTTCCCATTTATAAAGGATCCTTACATTGCATGTTGGTTCACGACCTTCAATTCTTCGTGGTGCTATGGGGGAGGGGATGGGGAAGTTTCCCTACTTTTTCCAGAAGTCTCCTTAGACTTTATCAGGGTTTTTTGTAGCTTAAAACCTTTAAACCCCACCTTCCTTTCCCTGGCCTTTCCCACTCTCCGCCCCACTACCCCGTCCCTATACGTGCACACATTAGTTAGGACAAATAGAGTCCTTAAGTGTGACGTCACAAATATTTGAATTTTTGAAATTATGGGATTTTTTCATATGATTGGAAAAAGCATGATGAAAAATGCCTACTTGCCAAAAATCAGCATCTTATTGCGATTTGGGGTCGAGATGTTAGCTCTGTTTTGCCCCGATGACTCCATATTTTGCCTCAGTTCCACTTTAGGACTCTATTCAGCCTCCTTACACCTCGAGACAAATGAACTTTTAGAGAAAAAAAAAAATGACTTGAGATAGCCTGCGCCGCAGGGATTATAACTATAAACCGACTGCGGCGCAGGGTAGCTTTGGGATAGGCTTGTTGATTAGATCACTTGCTTCCCGGCAAACCATGCTGAATCTTGTTGATCCAGGTCTTTGTTCCCTTGTTAGGTTCTTCACAAGCCTTGTCTTCAGCTAGCGAGCTATTCTTGTTGTTTCCATGGACATGGATCATACCAGCACATGTTATTCTTTGACCACAAAATTACACTACCTGTCAATCAAAGAAAAGCACTATGCGACTGACTCGGAGTCCGGTATTCATACTTCAGACTTACAGAGGGCTAAGCAAAAGTCACCAACGAGCAAGAAGAAATAAGAGGGTCTTCATTGCACTGGCGCTTTGGAATCTCAATTTTTAGTGAAATTGTCGGCCATTTCTCAGCTGTCAGTTGAACTGTAACCATATCTCACCCTTCAGTTAATTTTATAGCAACTGCTTTCAATCTCAGATAACTTCACGTTCATAGCTGTGGCCGTAACTTAAACCTTAAACCACAAATGCTTGCAAGAGAGGCTGAGCTACAACGCCAGTCAGACACCCCTCTCCCCCACTCAATGTTGACTCAATGTTGTTTTATCGTAACCGTTGTTAGAAAGGAACTGACTTGTTTTCTGTTGCTTCCTTTAGCTTTTTCAAGTTGAAAAGCTAGGGAAGGGGGATGAGCTCCGTTGAAACCGTTTCATGGATTTTAGGCGGGAATGTAGCTTGACGCTTGTGGGTTAATCTTCCAGTCACGGTTTTGAAACACCGTTATGCCAGCACAGAGTAATTGGTATTTTATGGAGATCTGATGAAATATTTTTATCATTCCCTTACTAGGATACTTTCAATTATTACAGTAATAACACTATTCTGTTATGTTACTTCAGCAAACGTTTACATTGGTTTACACAACTTAGATCCAGCTTCGTTCTTCCAAGCTGACCCAATGAAAAAGTATTGCGAGATTTCTTCAGTCCATGATAACCAGAAAACTTAAAAACTGCTCAATTTTTCTTCAAGTTTTTTTTTGAAGGAATTCCATATCATTGCGAGTACTTTTTTTAGTGAAATAAAAAAAATAAGGAGATTACATCAAATGAGTTCACTTCCAACTGGAATCGGAAGTAGCTAGCACGTACGCTACAAGGAAATGCGGTTAACTACAGATAGAAATTGAACGGTAATTACGTAAGCATTAGGAAGTTATTTATGTACTTTTAGGTGTATATATAAATTATGACTTTTATAATAATAAAAAAACCCGGTAATTTAAAGTCTGATTGCTTTTTCAAACCTTTTTATTTTGTGTTCGATAATGGAAGCATATCGCGTGCTATCCATTTGCGTGACGTACTCGCGCGCTAAAATTGCCGCCAAAGCGTAGTGTCGCGTCGGTTACCTCTGCTTATCAATGGGGGTCCTTGGCCTTCCTCTCACGGTAAAACCTTTTGAGGTATCAGATTCCTATTGTTTTCAGCTTATTTTTAATATAGTTGAAATATTAATTCAATAAAGCAATCCCACTCTTTAGCAGACAAATAAGGAGGATCAGTTTGAAGACTATCATACCACTTCATTAATTAAACGATTAATAACTTTTAAGACCCTTTCACTTCCTTGTTTTACATTAAACTTGGCAGCTGCCGATCTGCTGCCCTCTCATTCCATGAAAGTTGAATCAATACTGAGTCAGTCAGCAAGAACAACGTCCTTATTTAGCGAGAAAAAAAGCGAGCAAGTTTTTACCCAGCGAGCCGGAAGTGAGAGCGAACCGGCGAGGGGCGAAACGTAATACGGTATCCTTTCTTGCTGAAACGGAAATTGATAGAGACTGAAGGAAACTGAGAGAGCAGAAGCCCTTTATGGCCCTTGAACTGCAACCAGCAGGTGAAACGAGCTGAAAAGAAACTTAGGTTCTCGCAGGTGCAAAAAATGTTTCTAGCAAATCTCGTACGTGCGCAGCCATTATCTGCTGCGTGGAGCCATATTGACGAACACTAATTATATGTGTAGGCGCCGCCTCTGCACACGTAGTTTTGACCTGAAATTGGGCCATTATTTTTGTTATTTTAACTTGAAATTGCTCAAGACTTTGCCTTATGGTTTGGAATTACCAATGCAACGGTAATGGGTACAAACAGAACGATTTTCATTGGAGTGTCGTAAAGATCACCGCAACCAATCAGGACAGACGTAAAGAGTGCAATTGATTGGAGAAAGTGGCGCGAGTTTGGGTAACCAATCACAGAGCGTAGCAAAGGTTAACCGAAACAAAAACAACCACAAATTACTTTCCACACTAAATTGAAAACTGTTCCAAAAGAAACAGAAAAAAAGAACAGCGAAGAAAGAGAGAGAGAAAAGAAAATAAAAGAAAAGAAAAGAGCGCTAGTGAGTAAGGAGCGGGTCAAACATCAAACTTCACACGAGAAGAACTAAACCGAGCGAATAAAGTTCATGGATTGACAAACACGTTCTATCCGTCTGATTCACATCATAGGGAAACATGTGAAGATCGACTGCGGGACAAACGTCGATCTTTTCATGAATCGAACTTAATGAATAAATTAAAAATTTGTATGATAATCAAGATGTCACAACATTTGTGACTGCCGGTGATCTTGTTCCACGTTTGACCCAACAGTCGAGCTTTATCCCGTTTTGGTCGACCCGAATTGCAATTTAGTTCGTCTCATGTGAAGTTCGACCAGTTTGGCCCGTGCTTAAGGTCAAGTCTGAAACCTCAGGTAAGGGTATTTCTTTCTCCTTGTCTAAAATAGGTACAGGATTTACAGAAATTGCCGGCGAACTGACCCCCACCAATTTCCGAGGTATACCCGCGTTGTCGGAAAATGACCACTGACAAAATATTGAGATGGCCTTTCCGGAGAAACTGAAAATATAGCTTCCACCGTTTTTATAGTCTTACTATCTCAGTGCCCTTTGTCCGAATTAGGCATCCATGCAGCCCGCCACAAATGGCATAGAGGACCCTTCTGTAAACCACTTTTGTCAGTGTTGGCATCGTCATTAAAGATTGCCCTCGTCACCTTGGAATGTTTGGTTGGGATGCGTGGCTCGGTTCTCTAAACCCTGATCCTAATTTTCAGACGGCCCAGTTGATCAAAGCCCGTTTAAGCTAATCCTGGATTAACAAAAACTTTGGTTCGAGTTTAATTACAGAACAAAAAAGATGTTTTCAAAAAAGATTTTTGTCCCTTAGTTTTGACATTGACTTTTCTTTACCTTTAGTTTAAAAACAATTTTAACGAGCGAGCTGAAAACCTCAGTTAACTTTTAATCGTGGATTAATTTTAATCGGCTTTCGAACAACCGAGTCCTGGACTTTAAAAGTTTTACCCATTTTAGACCGCAGGGGCCGCAAGTCCCGGTAACTCATCGGGCCCGAAAAGTGTGTTTGGTGATAAATGTTTCTCAACAGAAGTAAATTTCAGGAGCCCATTACTGTCAATTTTTATTAGCTTTCAATGCTAAATTTT
The DNA here is from genome assembly GCF_977016875.1 of Pavona decussata. Taxonomy (NCBI): domain Eukaryota; kingdom Metazoa; phylum Cnidaria; class Anthozoa; order Scleractinia; family Agariciidae; genus Pavona; species Pavona decussata. The sequence continues at coordinate 2,019,004 of NW_028145541.1, forward strand.
AAAATCTTTATAATTCCATGAAAACAATAGCCAAGTACCATGCCTGTAATCGGCGAAGCAGCATTTAAAAATATACTTAACGGGGCCGGTAAGTTATCGGGAATTTGGAGAAACGAGCCCCTGGTTTCCAGAATTCATACCCGTTTCTGTTAAATCCAACCCATTTTCGATCCAGACTGTCGGACCAACCATAACCTTTGGGGCCGCACATACCTTTGTAGCTTCGGTTTACCAAGGAAATGGTTCCGACCGCAAAACAAAGCCACAGGTAACGCTTATTTAGGGTAAGTTCATTTAGAGTAGGGGTGGGGGTGGGGGGGGGGGGGAGGGCTGGTTAAATTCAACCAAAATCGCAGTTTTATCATATTATCCTCTCATCCCCGCCCCCGATAAAAAAAAAAAAAAGGAAAAGGAATAAAGAAGCAGAGTTTCTTTTGTTACTACTGGCAGTTTTTGTCAATAATCGTCATAATAACAATAATTACGATAATGAATTACTACCGCCTCTAATTGCCCCTCCAATTATAGACGCCATAACTAAAAGAACTAAAATAGAGATAAGCGAAAAATAATAAAATCCTACCGCTATCATTAACCTAAATATTACTGCTATTTACAAATATATCTAAAACCGTAATTATGCTACCAAGGTATGTTAAATATTCAATCTAATTTTACTTGAAAAGTAAGATAAAAATATACATCTTGCACTTATATAAATACGCATAAGAAACCGGTGTGGGCCATCAAACTCCTTTCGAAGAAAACCACCATAAAAAAATCCTGAACGATTCCCAAACTTTTTTCTACACTAATAGTTGTATTATTTTTCCCTAGGACAGACCATCAACGCGGATTAAATGTGGCAAAAAGTCTATCTAGTTTCTGCAATCCAGATTATAAATGGTCGGCTATCGTTTCAGTTTCCGACAAAAGGGAGAATTTGAGATTACATCACTGTTTAAATATTTCCGCATGTCGTGGTCATTTGAAATCCCCAACAGTTAACCTTTTCTCTCGGTTGCGGTTAAACTCTATAGTCATAGCCTCACGCTTTGGAAAAAAAAAACATTTTTGTGTTTTTTTTAGGATTCAACAATTGGCAAAAGAATGCAAAACGAGTGGTCATGTTCTGTTTCAAAACAATTGCCACTATAATTTTGACGTGTTGGTTCCGTCCGGGTTAAATATTTAAACATTAACTTGAGATCTTTTGAGAGCAAGGCATACAAAATGGATGGAAACCACTCCTTGAAAATTAAAATCTTAACGTTCAAGAAGTTTGCATGCCTTTCTTATTTTGAAACCGTTTCTACGCAGTTCCCTTCAACATTGCTAACCGACGCTGAAACATCTCGCGCGAGTTGTTCTTTTCGCCTGTCAAATTAAAGTTTGACAGCTATCAAACAGTGTAACAGGAAACCCGATAAACAGATGACGAAGCCCAAGTCTTGCTATCATTGGGTATTTGGTTACACGGCTGAAGGTTGGCTTTGCTTTCGCTCCGAGACAGTCGACCAACTGCCATAGTTACTGAAGTCAACTACGAATCTGTTTGAGGTACTATTAATACTACAATTCTGTGAAGAAAGGTCCCGAGTCCCTACGACGAAAAAACACTTCAGATGTCTAGCGTTCATGTTCTTTTGATAGCCACAATGGCGTCGCTTTGGGGCCATCAAGCGGGTACGTAGTTTGAATTTTAACTCCATGATCTTTAGATTCTCTGTTGATGTGAATCAGTTATCTAGCGAATCTTTTTATCAAATTTCGCCACTGAGTCTAAATCAAAGCTCTCTAGAATAGTTTTCAGAGGTTAGAATGGGTACATTTGCTGAGGTGGGCTCGAGGACTCGCTCGACATTAGGGCGGGAGAGTCGGGATTAGCATGTTTGTCGTAAGAATTTCTCTGACATGTTGATTCGGAAAAATGCTTCAGCAATTAGTCAGTTTGTTCCTGCTCTTTCGAGAGTATGGAATATTCATTTTCCATGATCAACGGTCGTTATGCGGCGGTTAAAAAATAACTGCGCAAACGCCCTTTACACGCGCGCGCGGGTTGACATTTGAGATATACTTCCTCAAGAGAAACACCGTTTGTAGAAGGGTGTATGGTTCTTTATTCTCTGTTAGACGTAAGAAAATTTGAAGGTTTAATTATCAAGACAAAGAGCAAGTTTGTAATGGGAAAATCGCATCGATGAAGTTGAAAAAAACGATTCATGCAATTATTCTCGACGGAAACACGCTTTGGGAAGACACGGGGAGTGTTAGGTTACATGCGAACGTGCTGTGATAAACAATCAGGATTCTTTCTACAGTATTTGCTTTGAATTTTGAACGCTCTTTAGTTTTTATACTGTCTGCTCGTTTTATTTGTAAAGGCTTCTCTTTCCGAGTGCGTTTACTGGGAACTAAAGACTAACCCAGGGCATGGCCTTTGTACGTGTAGTAGGAAATTTTATCATGCTACAAATATTTAGCGCCAAACATCGACATTTCTTTGTTAGATTCCATGTGTTGTTGTGTTGTTGAGAATAATGGAAAATGAATTCGAAATTTTGTCGGCTTACAGTGGCTAGGTACGCGTTTGGAGGCTTTTTTTAACACTTTGCAAATTGAAAATGATTGGATATCTTTCAAAAAGGTCGCAGTGCTATATATAGGGTCGCTCGACATGTCTTTACCCGTGCTAACAGAGTCCGAAGTCACACTTCTCATAGTCGACGTCTTAACAACTGCAGCATTATTTTTGACTTGAATCTTATGGTGCTTCTGCCATTTGAAATTGTATTAAATTGCTTTAATTGTGGCTGAGTAAAAAGGAAATGCTTCGTTATGTTTCTTTGGAAGTTCCCATTGAGAAGTAAACCATTGTGAAAGATTCCATCCTTCGAGCTCGCGTCTTTAACAGTTTGCATATTTAAAAGCTTTCCTTTTCAATTGATTTCACTTTGTGTTGGCCTATTTGCTTTTCATTTATTAAAGCATTTCAGTTAAATATTTGCTCTCAAGGCTTTTAGTATGACAACTACGTGAGCAAACAAAAATATGTTTGTTTCCTTTGCGGGAAACCTATAATTAGCTAAAATATAGGTGTTTCCTCACATTCAAAACCTGAATGTTTTGCTAGCTTGCACCGTAAAGTTGTAGTCTTTTCCTTCTCAGAAATTTTCACGTTTTTTTACATCAGTTTCAAGTTCGCGTCAAAGTAAAAGTTCTTGTTTTTTCCCGCATACACTATTGTTAGCAGATAAGCTTCTTTGATCCGATGTGTTTCGCAAATAGTTATGATAGGTTGATCGAAGCTTTTTAACCCAAAGTAGGTCATTTAATCGGGTATAACATGCACTAGGGCTTTAGTTGTGCATAGCAGCACGAACTCTTTTTTCCAATGTCACGTTAATGTAACATTCTTAAATTTAACCCGCTTGTCCGTACGCCAATTCGAAAAAAGATGAATTTAAAATTCAACATGATGTCATTCTTGCCGTGCCGAGCTTGTCACCGTGCAAACGTTTTCTTAATAATCAGCTCAAAGAGACGTTGACAAACATGTTGTTTACAAACTATTATGCTTAAAAATTTCAGCTATGCCTTGAATTTTGTATTTGGGTGGAAGTGAAATAAACAATACTTGATGTTTGTCAAACGTGTGACGTAAGTTTCCTTTTAGAGAAATACTGCCATGGAAAAGAAACAAGGTTTTTCATATGGAGCAATAATTCAAAACGTCAAAAAACCCCATGAGATCTAAAAGAAAAAAAGGGAAATCTTTGTGTTAAACCAAGAGAAAAACATGCTACAACTTACTATCCTAAAAGGTATCGGGCAAAATTTTAGATCCCAGAAATTCGTCAGTCATAATTTTCAACCCCAAAGATTTCCTTTTCACCTCCTGGTCATTTTAAGACACAAGTACTTGTGGCTAGGCCCTTGTTATCCAGTGGATTACTTAGGTACTTAAGGGCCTCCATAGACAAGGCAGACTGTTATCAATAACTTTTAAGTTGTCAATAACAAAAAGTTATTGATGGCAAAACCTCTTGTGTGTGAAATTATTGACTGCAAATGGTGAAAACTAAAGTCGTCAGCAACAAAGTAGTTTTCCTTAAGAAGACTTCTTGTGCTGTCAATAACAAATGCTGCAGTTTTGTTATCGACAGCTCACTTTTTCGTGTCTGAGAGTAAGTCATCCATTACTTAAGTCTATTTTTGACGTAAATGTGGCTGCCATTTTCTGCATGATGCACACATGCGCATTGCAAGCAAGTTTCCAGGCTCCCTCAAAACATACAGGACATGGAAAACTAAACTTTTTGTATGTGGAAACGCATTTCCGAACCCTAATATTTGTCAATTCAATTAAGTTGTTGATTGAAAATAGTCATTGATGATAGTTTCCTTTGTCTGTGGTGGCCCTAAGGCTGGTTTTCGCCAGCGATGGAGTTGGAGTTAGAGTGGTAATCTGTACTACAAGAGTGCTTATACAAGCTAGTGAAAACTAAACAGTGGAGTTGTGGTGGAGTCATAACCTTTGTGGAATCGGAGTTGGAAGAATCAGGTTTTATTTTTGTGCTTATTATTCTGATGCTCACAATTTAGTGAAAATCAGATTGGATAGATAGATGAATAGATAGTTCACTATGGATCGATAATCATACGGCAGCCAAAAGACTGAATTGTATAATTATTTACGTAAATATTAAAGGGGAAGTATCACGCAAATTTGCTGTCATTTCAAAACCCAAAAATGTTTGTTTTTCAGCAGAAACAACGAAATAATTGTCAAGTTTGTTACAAATTAAAACCCCAGTGCAATAAAACTGTCGATTAGTGCCTCTGGCCAGAGACAGAATAGATCAAAATGGATATAAACTTGAAAAATGTTAGGCTAATGTTTTTCAAGTTCTCGCATTTTTGTTTCCAAAATGCGCTAGAACAGATCACGAGTTGTTCCTTTAAAGAATTGAGTTCATTTCTTTCTTCTCGTCATTCTAGAATTATTTGGCAGCTGATTGAGGGTCTTATTTCATCATTTTAGCCAAAGTTATCAAAAACCCCATGATACTTCCCCCTTTAAAGGGCCCTAGTCAGCCACACCTTTATTTTTGTTTCTATGCGAGAGTTTGGCTATTATATTTTATTCGGAGCATGTCGAAATGAACGAAATCACTGTGAAACAACCAAACATGATGAAACATACTTTCAGGAACACAACTTACAGTAAACAATAAGATTTCGCTTCACCATGCAATATCAATTATTTCAATGGCACGAAAATGGCGGAGGCTGACTAGGGTCTTTTAAGAATATTTAAAAATTCAACACCATCAACTATGTACAAACATAATAATAATAATAATAGTAATAATAATAAAAGTAAATAAGATTGTCGGAGTCACAAACGGAAGCAGAAGATTAGCAAATGATAAGGCTTCTTCACAGACCCTGTGAATGCTGTCTTGAACACAAAAAAAACATGGCTTGCCTGAGAACCAGCATTGTAATTGGTTTATTCGTCTGCTTGTTCTTATAACTTTTTTATTTTATTTTCACCAGATCATAGTAACTATGCATGTTCTACTCATGATTACAACTGTTACGCTTGACTCTGACTCTGTCGGTAATGAAATTGGTACTACTCTATTCCAGTTTATACAACAAAAAGCAGTGAGAGATGTGCACAACCTAAATGTTAAGGATGGTGCCTACTAACAAAGAAGTATTTTTGTTTGGTTTCTGACTATGCAGGGAAAGCAGATCTCAGCAAGGGTTATTGAAATTCAAAAAGAAATTTAAGGGCAACCACGCATTTTTTAGAGATAATTAAAATAAGCAGCAATTATTCTAAGAAACAGTAAAATACAAAGAAAATTGTGGCGTTTTTTCTTCAAAATTGAAGTTTTTTTATCTCTGAAAAATACATGGTTACCCCCAATTTTCTTTTTGGATACCAAAGGCACTTGCTGAATTCTGCTTTGTCTGCATAGTTTTAAACCGCGCAAAAATATCCTTGTGTTTTTAGGCACCACCCATAGGAAACCCGAGTATCTCGAGATGCGCAGAATGTATGCACAGTAACGAAAGTAGGCACCGTCCTTACATACATACATACATACATACATACATACATACATACATACATACATACATACATACATACATACATACATACATACATACATACATACATACATACATACATACATACAGACAGACAGACAGACAGACAGACAGACAGACAGACAGACATACGTACCTACGTACATACGTACATACGTACATACATACATACATACATACAAAGATACTTTATTTGATCTCGCAGGTTAAAAAAAAAGACTGGCAGCCGTTGGCTGATGTGGACCTGCAATACTAGTTTACAATAATTACAACTAATAAAAGAGAAAAATATATATATATATAAAAGACCAAATTTAAGTTATCTTATATTGAGTCTTGGCCATAGTTTTGCTCAGTGGCAAGAACACTACCTTTATGTTTTCTTAAAGTGGAACTCAGGTATTTGAATAAAGAACTCGTTATGTGAAGTGTATCTTTGTAACTTTTATAGGGGCAGATGTGAGCCTTTCAGCATCATCGTTGCGTCCAAAACCTGGGGAAGAAGTGTCTACTGATTGTACACTGACTGGAGAGACTTATGATGGTTGGTTTAAAATTTCAGATGGGAGTAGAGTTTCTAGTTCACAATCTAAGACAGTACGAGTAGAGACTGATGGAAGCAAATACACACTGAGATTTACTAATGTGGAGGTGTCGCAAGGTGGTCTGTATGAATGCCGTGGCAGCATAAATAGGAAAACCTTTACCTTGAATGTTGCTTGTAAGTGTTGTTTAGTTTGTTTCTGTATGCTAATCCCAGTCCTACTAATGTCTGCCTGCAACAGGTGCTTTTGTTATGGAGAGTTGATAACTTATCAGAGCAAATTAACTATTCAAGCCCTAACAGTGATCAGCATCAAATTTCTCCTTGTAATATTATTTCTTATTCAACCCTTGAGGTCATGAGAACTAAGGATATGGTCACCCAAGTTCAATTTCTTGATTTGTTAATAAACTTTATCCTCAGTGCTTTTATAAGAAAAGTTTTTAAGCAAGATAGGAGAATTTGTTCTCTGATATTAGGGGTAAAAGGGTTGACTGCTGTACATGCTGCAATGGAATTATAAAATATTAAAAAAGTTAATTGAAAATTTTTCATTAATTTTAGTTATCTTATTTTTTTACAATATTTATTGAAGCAGTGTTAATAGAGTGGAGTGTAATTTTGTTTAAAATTTTCCTCTTTCCCTAAAGATTTTAACTTAAATATCATTTCATTTCAGATGAGTCGTCAGGAGTGGACCTCAATCAGCATGTTACAATTGGTCAAACACACAACATTGAGCTTGGTGTTAGGGGCTACCCGAATCCAACATTTACATGGAAGAAAGGAACACGTACATTGAATCCAGCTTCTGATCCTCATTACACCTTACTTGAAGATGGCTCCTTGAGAATAAATATTGTGAGGGTAGATGACGAAGGAAATTATACATTCACTATACAACAATCTGGCTATACAGGAAGAGGAATTATTGAGGTGTATGCTGTAGGTAGGTGATTTCTCACAGCTGAATATTTTATCATTGTTTTGTGGTAAAATAAATTGAAGAACAACATCTCTTTGCAGGGCTGTAGGTTTTCACTTCACTAGCCCAGTGGCTTATAGTTACAGGTGTTATATTACTTGCCAAAACAAACTCTTTATTCATGTGTGACAGGAAGCGGATTCTGTCTGCGATTTGTATCTTTTGCAACAGGAAAAGTCGAAAAGTGGATTGTTTAATTCCTTTTTTGTTGTTTCTACTTTTGTCTATTTAAAGCAGTGATCTACGTCTATGAAACCTGATAACAGTGTTTGTTTTAATTATTTTCTCTTCTTGTTTGACCTTACAGTGCTGTACAATAACATTTTTTCCAGGCAAAATGGCTAGTGAAAGAGCAAAACTTACTGTATGTATTCAATAGTGGAGTTTTACTAGTTTGTGGCTAGTACCGTTGGTCTTGAGCCCTGCTTCGAGTGAAATGTGTTCAAGTGAACCATTGTTGCCACTTGATTTGTTCATTATACCAAGCGGTATGTTACAGGGATGTGACGAATAGATAATAGTGAGAAAAGAATGATGCAGACGTATAACAAATAATATCTATTAAAGGAAGGTCTCACTCGAACCTAAGTGGCTCAAACACCCAGACCCTAACAGTGTTTCTGTGGCATGAAGCAAGTAGGAGTATTACTACTCCCCCCTGGATACGATGCTAGTCCAGCACAGGATACCCAGCATGAAGTGTCTAGGAGTATTACTACTCCCCCCTGGATACGATGCTAGTCCAGCACAGGATACCCAGCATGAAGTGTCTAGGAGTATTACTACTCTCCCCTGGATGGGATGCTAGTCCAGCAAAGGATACCCAGCATGAAGTGTCTAGGAGTATCACTACTCTCCCCTGGATGGGATCCTAGTCCATCACAGGATACGCAGCATGAAGTGACTAGGAGTATTACTACTCTCCCCTGGATGGGATACTAGTCCATCACAGGATACGCAGCATGAAGTGTCTAGGAGTATTACTAATCTCCCCTAAATGGGATGTTAGTCCATCACAGGATTCCCAGCATTAAGTGACTATTAGTATTACTACTCCCCCCTGGATGGGATGCTAGTCCAGCACAGGATACCCAGCATGAAGTGTCTAGGAGTATTACTACTCTCCCCTGAATGGGATGCTAGTCTAGCACAGGATACCCAGCATGAAGTGACTAGGAGTATTACTACTCTCCCCTGGATGGGATGCTGGTCCATCACAGGATACGCAGCATGAAGTGTCTAGGAGTATTACTACTCTCCCCTGGATGGGATGCTAGTCCATCACAGGATACCCAGCATGAAGTGTCTAGGAGTATTACTACTCCCCCCTGGAAGGGATGCTAGTCCATCACAGGATGCCCAGCATGAAGTGTCTAGGAGTATTACTACTCTCCCCTAAGTGGGATGCTAGTCCATCACAGGATACCCAGCATGAAGTGTCTAGGAGTATTTTTACTCCCCCCTGGATAGGATGCTAGTCCATGACAGGATACGCAGCATGAAGTGACTAGGAGTATTACCACTTCCCCCTGGATAGGATGCTAGTCCATGACAGGATACGCAGCATGAAGTGACTAGGAGTATTACTACTCCCCCCTGGATGGGATGCTAGTCCATCACAGGATACCCAGCATGAAGTGTCTAGGAGTATTTTTACTCCCCCCTGGATAGGATGCTAGTCCATGACAGGATACCCAGCATGAAGTGACTAGGAGTATTACTACTCCCCCCTGGATGGGATGCTAGTCCATGACAGGATACACAGCATGAAGTGACTAGGAGTATTACCACTCCCCCCTGGATGGGATGCTAGTCCATGACAGGATACGCAGCATGAAGTGACTAGGAGTATTACTACTCCCCCCTGGATGGGATGCTAGTCCATGACAGGATACGCAGCATGAAGTGACTAGGAGTATTACTACTCTCCCCTGGATGTGATGTTAGTCCATCACAGGATACCCAGCATGAATTGACTAGGAGTATTATTACTCTCCCCTGGATGGGATGTTAGTCCATCACAGGATACCCAGCATGAAGTGTCTAGGAGTATTATTACTCCCCCCTGGATGGGATGCTAGTCCATCACAGGATACCCAGCATGAAGTGTCTAGGAGTATTACTACTCCCCCCTGGATAGGATGCTAGTCCATCACAGGATGCCCAGCATTAAGTAACTAGGAGTATTACTACTCTCTCCTGGATGGAATGCTTGTCCATCTCAGGGATACCCCCAGCTGTAAAGCTGTTTATTTCCAGTACCCATTTATACGGCTGAGCGAAGAGAGACAATGTGGACCAAAGTTTTTTGTCTAACGAAACAATACAGTAATGCAGATACTCAAAACACTGACCCTTTGATCTGCCGATTGAAAGTCTAATGCACTGACCATTCCACCTGCCTCTACAAAATGAATGATGAACATCTTTTTTTTTTTCACTTCTAGAAATTCCAAAGATTGAACCTTTTCCGAATCCGAAAAGGTACTTTACCGAAGGCCATTCTGCGTCATTTGTGTGTAAAGCCACTGGTAGCCCTACACCAAAGTACAAATGGTATAGTCCTTCAGGAACGCTCATCACTTCATTTGACAACTTTTTTGTCAAAGATGGCAACTTGACAATAATAGAAGTAGATCCATCTCTGAAGGGTAAATACAAATGTGTAGCATATAATGAGATTGTAAGAACTGGAGAGACGATTGGAACAGTGGAAGCCACAGTGGAAATTGTAGATGTTTATGGTAAGGTTAACTGGAGTTTTTTTTTTAATTGTTCCGTTAGAGATAACAGTTGGAGGGCCTGGTGGCAAATAGGCATAAGTGACGATTTGGTCTTGGCATCCAAATTTCTGTAACTCGCTATAATTTGGCTTGCATACAGATTAGTCATTGTGTCAGAAATGTAGTTTCATATTTATTTTGTGATTTGAGGGCTCAAATTTGCTCAACTTTTGACTTTAGCCTTAACCCTTTCAGCACCAATGTATGTACGTTCTCCTCACTTTCCTCTATATATTTCTCATGCTGCTAGTTGGGAGATGAAATTAGATCTCAGTCACTGCTGGGGCTTAACCCTTTCTTGTTCGAGGGAAATGTGGCGAGGGAAACTACGAACCGGGAGACCACATGTGATATACCATTTGAAAGGTTTTTTCTGGGGTGTGCTATAAATCACACCAACAGAGATGGAGGAGGTCACATGTTAGAGTGAGAAAAGTCCAAAACGTAAGAAGAAAAACATTGAAAATTTTCTTATTTGTTGTACATACTGGGTATTCCCCTAAACTATAGCTTAAAGGGATACTCTAGACCCCAAAACAACTTTCGCTTAAAAGGTAGCATTTGGACTATAATAAAGGGTAAACGGTACAAAAAGTACAAAGGAAAAAAGTAAAAGGCCGAAAATTGCCGGAGAAAGGCGAAATTTTCCCCGTTTTGAAGACCGGAAGTAAAACTCGTCTTTGGTAGAGCACGTGATCGATGACATAGAATGAAGAACCGCTCTTGTTTACAACACTGAAGACAAAATGGATTCTGGGCATTAGCACAGTTATTTTGCTTGTTTTTCTTCGGAACAAAATAGTACAATCGAAATTGCCGACAGAGCTACGTTAGCAGAGCTATGAGGGCGCTCTATTGTATGTGTTTAGCCGTGCAACAGCAAAGTAAACTTGGTTACAGACTCTACAAAACGAGTGTGAAGAGGTGTTTGAGAGCGGATTGGTAAGCGACCAGTTATGCATTCTATCGAAAATTCGGTGTATTTCACATCCGCAATGTGATTTCATTGGCGATTGAATAAGTTTTGAGTAGCATTAAAGTTTTTCCTTTTTATGGTACGGCGTTGTTATTTGAAATCTAGCTTAGTTATATTTTTAAAAAAAAATCCACGTGGATTTTTTCCTGGGAATTGGCCTGCTGGACTGAGAGACACAGCGTACAAAGCTCAGCGAAAGCTTGGAGATGTGGCCAGCTTTCATTATAACGATTCACACTTTACAGAAGCGGTACCTGTACAAACAGCAATACTACGACGAAGACTAAGCACATAAATAAATTCGGAAGTCATTATGTTGTGCTGGGCCTGTTGGGATATTAAACGAGTTACCTTTCATGCCATATTACATTCTATTAATATTGCATTCGAGCTCACTTTACAGGGATTTTTTCCGCTAAGTGATGTGACTGGCAATTTTTCATTGTTTTCCATTTTTAAGCAAAATAAGGCCTGTCACCTTTGGTATTATGCTGATTTAGAAAACGTTGTTCACCGTTTTTGGTCATTTTGCCCTGTCGCGCCTCGTATACAGCGAATATATATGACAGTCGCGTACCTGAACTGAACAAGGTTAATGAAATAACTGCGATACTACGCGTGTTGGAAAGGTAAGCTTAAGTATCATTATCGGCTAATGCTAGTTTTCTTCAGGCTGCAACACAATTACAATTTTTTATTACTTTTCAAACATACAGTGAACCCTAGTTCTGGTGAAGTAGCTTGTTTTGTGATCTGTCTGGCGCGAGCGGCTTCATTGGACGTGCTGTCCTCCATCGGGCCTATGCTCTTATTTTCTGATAGTCCTTCTTTAAACCAAGGTTGAAATGGCGTTTTGTGAGCTTTTCATCTTTCCACAGACACAGCGATGGTAATTTGTGGTTGAGAACAGTCTTCAGAAAAGTGAGCAGAGGTCGTGGGGTTTGCAAACAAATCAAATCGCGTGTGTCCGAACTATCTGCACAAAACTCGAAAGAAATGCCAATTATGAAGACCTTTACCGTTGTTACTAGAATTAAGCATCAAGCAACTATAAATCGATACGGTATTATTGAATCTTCCTCAAAACACGAACTATACATTTTATTTTGGAATTTTAAAATCAAGCCATTTACCGAATGTTGCTAAAGAAATCCAGGGGAATCTAACTGGAAAAAGTTTGGCGAGTTCTTCTTTCTACGTCATTTCCGGTTTTCGGCCCAAGCGCTGCTTTGAATCCCATGGCGAGAAACTTTTCGTTTTTCTAGGCAAAATAGTGGAGATCGAACTCCAATTTTGGTAAATATCTTTTATTTGGGTCATAAGCTTTCTGAATTTGGAAAGTTGTTTGGGGGTCTAGAGTATCCCTTTAATGTACAGCTCTCAGTGCATTGCTTGTTGTAAGATCCTTAAAGTACCAAGGAAAAAAAATCCAAAAGTTTGAGGGGCGGTAAATCAAGTCTCACATAGGAGGGGGGATGATTTTATGCCTTCAATTTATAGATCTTTCAAAGATCTTTTGGTTGTGCAAATTTAACACAAATTGACCAAATACTGAGCTCATGATTGTGTCTTGTGCCATTTTGCACTCTTGGGCGGAAAAGGGAACCGACTGTTAAAATAATGATGTTTGAAGCGATTTACTTTGTTCTCGGTTTAAAAGTTCCAGGGTGATAAGTCTGTAGGCCAAAGAAGAGTTTTCTTTCCCAAATATTGGATTCTAAAGGCCATATTGTCACTTGCGTTCATCAAAGAGGTTGTATCAAAAGAAACATGTAAAGATGGTACATTTATTTTGTTGAATATAAAAATGGTAAAAAAAAAAATCAATCGATGGCTCATAAATAACAATAATGATAATAATAATAATTGAACTTCCTGCCCAAGCAGTGACTGATTAATATAATAATAATAATAATAATAATAATAATAATAATAATAATAATAATAATAATAATAATAATAATAATAACAGTTACTGCAAAACTTTGAACCAGTCTTCTCATAAGCTAACTTTAATTTTTTCAAAATAACCCCCCCCCCCCCCCCAGTTTATCTGCGAGTGGGGCTTACATGCTGGTGTTTGTGGTCAATTGTTAAGTTATGAATCCAACATAGAGTTTGGTCTTTCAGTGGCCCCTAAGATCACCTCAAAAGGGGGCGATCAAGACTTGAACAGAGGAGATGATTTTACATTAGAGTGCAAGGCGACTGGAACACCTATTCTAGTAGTAGTATGGAAGAGAAATGGAGAGAGGGATCCTCGTCAAGAGGTAATGTTGTGTGACAGTGATTTTCACCTTATTTCTCCTTGTTACGAAGAGAAGAAAGTTTCCCAACAACGGTTGGGGTCAGAGATGGTTCAGTGCAAGGTTCTTAAAACTTCTCACTCACAGAGAAGTAGGTACTTCAAATTAACCATTTAACCCCTAATATCAAAGAACAAATTCTCCTATCTTGTCCCCATACTTTTCTTATAAAAGTACTGGGGAGAAGTTTTTAAAATATCAAGAACATTCACCTTGGGTGATCATATCTTTAATTCTCATGACCTCAGGGGTTGAATAAGCATTGATATTACAAGGAGAAATTTGATGCTGATCACTGTTAGGACTTAAAGGGTTAAACATGTTCCAAGTACATTGTTGAGCTATGCGAAGCATGCAGGTATTTTTAGAACATGGAAAACGTTGAAGTGTTTCGATGAAATCAGCTTGGGACTCCTCTTAGAAGCTATAATGATTTATCAATGGTTACTTCAAAGGCTCCAATGGAAGGTGGCTTTGACAGTAGATCACCATTGCCTAGTTGTTCAAACTGCGATTACAGTGAACTCTCGTCATGCAGACACCTCACTATTACGGACACCCCAATAATTCGGACAGCAGCTAAACCCTAGCCAAAAATAAATTGCAGACGCTAGACTGAAATAAATTCCCGCTATAACGGACTCTCGCTATTAAAGACACAAACTGGCGGCCCTGAGGGTGTCCGCAATAAAGGGAGTTGACTGTACTGTGAAGCTTGGGGAAGTATTCCTATTATTATTTCCTAGTATTTATTTATTTTATTTCTGCCTTTGTTTTGTAGCAATCTGCAGATAAAAGTGTCATTAAATTCACAAACATTCAAGCAGGAGATGGTGGCAAGTACACTTGTGAAGCAAAAAACCCAGCCGTTGATAGCAGCGGGAAAGCTATTGTGGCTGTCATGGAGAGAAACATCAACATCAGATGTATGACAATTTGTTTTGAATTTACATATCATTTAGAGCTAAACTACAGCTGTATATTAGGAATTTTTGTTCCTGTATGGTGTACAGATGTAGTAAGTTGATTTGGGGGGAAACATGTTTGATCTGCAGTAGTCTATTTAAAACATTATCCTGGGAAATCACATGGAACACCACTTGATACACATGTACTTCACTGAGAAGACTAAACTGACTAAATTGGCTATATTAGGCAATAATTATTTTTAGGGACAAGCCCCTTGTATCATCTGAATTTGTAAATAAATTGTTGTTGTTGTTGTTAGTTAGTGAGGCTTAAGTCAAATTGGTTAAATTAGGTGATACTTTGAAAGATTAGGTTGGATTATTGTTTTAGCCCTCCACATGTTGATAACAAAGTGCAGCTGTATTGCAGAAAGCTGAGAATGGTCTTTGTTTGTTGCATTTGTAGACAATGGAATCATCAGCTCAAGTTCTGTCGTTCTTTAAGAATTTTCTGAAGACTAAAATTATTCATGCCATATCTTTTACTTTACGTTTTGCTTTTGACATTACACCATGTCATTATTTGAGGAGGCCTACTCACATATAGGCGAATCTTTTCTGATGTCATTGTTTACATTTTTCCTCATTATCATACGACTTAACTCAAGGAAGCCATGGTCATATATATGAACTAAAAGCGAAAGTTGAAAGAGCTGATAAAGTTGAGCAATTTGCGCAATTTCCAGCTATTTGCAAGCAATAGTGAAGGAAATATCAGCCATCAAAAACTGCAAAATTGCTGGGTGGAAAAAAAGTTAATGAGCCATACATTCTCTCTAAAATTTTGGTTTTAGAAGAGAATTTCTCCGAAACCATTCGATGTATTGGGCTCAAATTTTCAGAGAAAACTAAAACTGTTATACCCTTTCAATATTTAGAGTTTTTATTTTATTGGTGTCATCAGATAGTGATAAGCATATGTTAAAGGCCCCTAGTCAGCCTTCGCCATTTTCGATGCTATCGAAATTATTGATATTGCATGGTGAAACGAAATCTTATTGCTTTACTGTAAGTTGTGTTCCTGAAAGTATGTTTCATTATCTTTTGTTGTTTCACAGTGATTGTGTTCATTTCGACATGCTCCGAGTTAAATATATTAGCCAAACTCTCGCATATAAACAAAAACAAAGGTGTGGCTGACTAGGGCCCTTGGATTAGGCAAAAAGTGTAAACAAAGATTCACCTATAAGCTTTACAATTTATATTAAGTCTCCTTGCCACTTTTTCTACATGTCTTATGTACTACCATAATTGTATGTCCTGTGTTATAACTTCTTTTTTGGGAAAATAAAGGAAAAGATTTTATACCAGGTTAAAATATTAGTTTGTTTCAGTGTGAACTTGCTGTAATAATCATCTAAATTTGAAATTTTTCTAATCTCTTCTAGCTCCACCTTTTATCATCACACATGCATCTCCTTATGAAGTGTTCTCATATCTGGGAAACAGTCATCCGACCTTTGTGACGTGCACATTTGGAGGCCATCCAAAACCTTGGATCATAATGACATTCGACAAGAAGATGGTGTCAAATGCAACTACCACAGCAAATGTTAGTGTTACAACAGACGCCAAAAAGAAATTTGGAAAATTCCATTGTTTTGCAAAAAACCTTTATGGATCTAAGAACCAGACTGTTGAACTCAAAGAAGTAGGTGAGTAAATGAATCAAAGGATTTAAACTGCGATCACTTCCTTGTCTGCCGTTCCACAGTAGGTTGGCAAAGTAGTTTATTTTGAACACCAATTCCCTTGTTGTTCACAGCACACTTGGAAATAATAACTGGTATTTCCTTTTCACAAAGGGGGAGTTAGTATTATTGTCGAACTACTCTAGAACCCAGCTAACTTGAACACTAAAGGGACACAAAAAATAATAGTTCAAGTTAGCAAGGGTTCGAGTAAGTCGATATAACCGTATAGTGTTGAACTTTAAGTGTCTTGTTAATAATTGATAAAATATCTTTGGTTTGAGAGCAATTTTCAATCGAGTGTCATTAAACCAAAACCAAAGTAATTACTCTGACCAATCACAACACACGTAAACAGCACAACGAACCAATCAGAATTTGAAGTAAATGCATGTAACTGGCGCCAAGTGCGGGAAAACATGTGCAACCATGTCGTGATTGGTTTTGGTTTAGTTTCTCATTTGTTGAAAAATCGTTGCACGTTTTGTAAGTCTGTTTTATAACAGCCTTTTGTAGACTGTAAATGGAGCGTGACGTCCAGAGCTCTAACAATGTAATTTGCATCAAATTTCTCTTTGAAATGTCAATGCTTATTGAATCCATGGAATCATGAGTTAAGGATTATGATCACCCAAGGTGAATTCTCATGATATTTTTACAACTTCTCCCTAGTACTTTTGTAAGAAAAGTATGGGGACAAGATACTAGAATTTGTTCTTTGGTATTATTAGGGGTTAAAGGGTTAAGAAACATTTAATAGGAGACAGAGTTTATATTTTGGATTGGTTTATTTTAATAACCAGGAAAACCAAGTGAAGTGCTGGACTTCAAAGGTGAGCCTACATGTAACAGTGTTAAACTTACTTGGAAGCTGCCTTTGAAGGATGGAGGAATGCCCATTGACAAGTTTGTCCTAGAATACAAAGGCAGTGCCAGAAACATTGATGCCTCAAAGACAGAAATCACCATCAAAGACCTCAAGCAAGATACTGATTACACTTTCAATATCCGAGCCACTAACAGGGGCGAGTGGGGCCCTATAACAAGCAAGGAAGTGACAACAGAAAAGTACTGTAAGTATTTTAAGTACAACTGTTTTCATACTTTTGCATCAAGTATGCCTGTGTCATTCACTGAAAAAATACATCATTCTCAAGAATTCTCTTGTCAAAAGTTTTTGCACGCAACCAGCATCACTAATTGCAAGTTTGTTTCATCTCCATGCCTAGTTTGGAACATTTTCAAAACAATGAAGTTTCAGCTTTGCACAAATGCATATTCTTGTAACACAAGCAGTGTTCAAAACAGGGACCAAGCTGTCATTCATATTTATATGACACAGTGGTGTAACTTTTGGTGAGAGTTCCATCTAAAAACACTGTGCTTGCAAGGTAGAAAAAAAAACCGAGTAGTCCCATATAACAATTCAATAACTTAAAGTTGAAACTTTGAACATTACAAGAAAGGCAAGATTTGCGCACAGCCCCATTCATTAATTATGCATACATTTTGCGACTCAAACTCTATTCACTCTTGCCGTTTTTTGGAAGAAGGTTAGTATGACAGTGGTGCATGTATAATTAATGTATGGGGCTGTGCGCAAATCTTTCCACAACAATTTTCATAACATTTCTGAAATCTAAAGCTGCTTTCTGATGAACTTGTTTATATGTAATACATCACAACTTTAATGAGCACTTCCCCAAGAGGGCTTTTCAGTGTCATTTACAAAAATGAATAAATTAAAAATGAAATGACTCTGTACGATCTACTATTGTTATAAATATGAATTCATAATTTAATGAAGTAATATGAATGAATTTATATTGATGGGCCATGGTCCTTTTTACAATTAAAAAATCAGTAAGATTAAAAAACTTTTACATTACTATAGCATGATTATGGTTAATTCAAGTTAGTTTTGACACCCTGGGCCCAGTTGCTGGAAGCATGGTTAGCGCTAACCCGGGTTAAATACCATGGCAACCTATAGGTTTTAGTACCTCTTAACCAATGGTTAGCGCTAACCATGCTTCGAGCAACTCAGCCCTGATCTATAAATACCTGTTAAGGACGGTACCTACTTTGTTACTGCACATCTCGAGATACTTGGGTTTTTCGGTGGGTGGCGCCTACTAATACTGGGATATTTTTGGGAAGTTTAAAACTATGCAGAGAAAGCAGAACTTAGCAAGTGCTCTTGGTATCCAAAAAGAAAATTGGGGATAACCATGCATTTTTCAGAGATAACAAAGCTTCAATTTTCATTATTTGGAAAATAACGCCATATATTGCTTTGTATTTAAATTTTTTTTTTTAGAATAGTTGTTGCTTAATTATCTTTAAAAAATGCCCCACTACTCCCAATTTTCTTTCTGGATTCCAATAACCCCTTCTAAGATCTGTTTTTCCCACTTGGTCATAAACTGTGCAAAAGTATCCTTAAGCTTTAATAAGCTTATATCAGAAAACTTTTTTCTTTCATCTGGTCATCAATATTTTAAAAGATTTATTCCCTCACTCCCACTGGGGATTGGACGGTCAGGCAGTTTCATTTTTAATTGTACTTACGCCATGTAGAAAGTTTTCCGTGGCTCTGGAAACGTCTTGCTTTCGAGCCCAAAATCGTTCGTTTTATGGCAGACAAGGCTCCATGTAAGACACCATATAATGTCCTAAGTTGGGCTTAATAACCTCTTCGAACTTTTAGGTGACTCCCACGAAATAACAAGTGTTTGCAAAAATTTTCTCAAACTTTCATTGATTGTGTTTGTTTACTAGTGTGTATTACTTAAAAAAAAAAATACAATAAAGATAATCGGTCACCATGTCCGCAAAAGAGCTATGATCCACTCAATTCCCTTATACAGTCAACTAACTTTATTGCGGACACCCTCGGGACCGCAACTTAGTGTCCTTTATAGCGAGAGTCCGTAATAGCGGGAATTTATTTCCGTCAAACGACTGTAATTATTTTTTCCGGAGGCTTAATTGCTGTCTGTATAATCTAGGTGTCCATAATAGCGAGGTGTCTATAAAGTGAGAGTAGATTGTAGGTGATTGCTAAGCCTGGTTCACGCATAGCCCTTCAATTGCCCCAAAAGAATGCGTCCAAACTAAAACGAAAGTTTTCTTCCTCATGTCATCATGTAAATATGGCCGTATCAGTGTTCCTGTTTTGTCGTTATGTCGTGCGGGTTGTTCACAGTGGTGAAATGAAATCACTATAAATGATCTAATACCGACTGAAAAATATGGGAATAGTTCACAGTTTACTAAGTCGCTTTGGATTGTATACATCCAAAAATTGAAAGGAGTGTCTGATATGAGCAGATTCATCCCACTACAATTGGTAATCAGTTGGCTTGGACAAGCCGATTTTTTTTTCTAATGATTGGTAACGATTATGACATTTTGTTATATCTCTCAGTTAGTGTGCGCGCTGTGATTGATCAATTTTGCGGGCCGTGTTTCAGTGGACGGCCCGCTAAATTTGAAAGTGTCCTTTCCCACGCCTCCGATTAACCTCAGAGGTATAAATATCTTACTAACCTCGTTTTCTCGGTCCGCACTGTACGTTACAAATCCTTGTTTTTGGGCCATAAATCAACGGGGAAAAGGTCAGTGCGTAACCTACAGTACGGACCTCGAACGGTTATTAAGAGGTATATAGCCCATTTTTAACTCGTGAATGCGCGCATGCGCAATGAACGAGTTATAGCGATAGCTGACTCTAGACTTGGTCGGTCGATCAGTCGGTTTTGTCGTTAACTTTCGGGCGTGCGCAGTGAATGAGTTTTAAATTCAATTAGTGGAAAAAAACACGCGAACATTTGTTGTTCATGGCGCATCAGGAAATTCTTATTCAATATGTAGAGAATAATTTGACGATCATTTAGTGCAAGAATGGCGATTTTTCGTTCAATCTGAGCAAAGTTTCAAGTTTTTTCAGTTTTTCAGAAAGTCCGGGGTCGTAAACTCAATTAGTAAAAAAAAAAAAAAACGTGAAAATTTGTTTCACGACGCGTCAGAATTCTCTCATTCATTCTGTAGAGAATAATTTGACAATCATTTTAGTGTAAGAATGGGGATTTTTCGTTGAATCTGAGCAAAGTTATAGGATTTTTTCGTTTTTTTCTACGAAGTGCGGTTTCTTTCAAGAATTAAAAATAATTTAATTAAAAAATAATTTAATTTGTCAGTTTTCACGCGAAAGCGGAACGTGCCATGTCACGCATCATTGACGTCGTAAACAAAATTATGCAAATTTCTGGTGAAATGAACACTTTTAAGATCTTGTCAGCTTTCATAGAGGTTTCAAAGGGAAAAAATGTTTCATTTTCGAAATTTACAACTGGTAATTTATGGGAAAGCAAAAGGACGCGGTCGATAAATAATTCTTATTTAGCAAGAGCTTGTCATAGTTCATTATTTTTACTTGAGGATTGCGTGGACTGAACTCCAAAGGAAAAATTTCACGCATTTATGTCGGGCATGAATCGTAATGCGATACTTTGTTGAACATATTTCCCTTTGTGAGATCGGCTTGCCCTACAGTAATTTTGTAATTTTAATTCCCAAAAAAACTTCACTTGCCCATCGGGCAAGTGATGGTTAGAATCCACTAGCCCGATCGCGAAATCCAGTAGCCGCGGACTATCACACGAATTTGCATGACGTAGCTGCACATGGCGTGCTCCTATAAACTTTGAATAAAAAAAACACGTGATATTTTTTAATCGGCGCATCAGAATAATCGGCTTATTCAATCTGTACAGAATAATTTGACAATCATTTTAATAGTACAAGAATGGTCATTTTTCGTTACATAATCGGGCAAAGATATAATTTCTTTTAGCTTTTGAGGAAGTTTCCTTAGCCGTCTAAATTGCAATTACTATGTGTCATCTGCATTCACGAGTTGGCTCACAGGAGCCTTTGATCTTCACTATAATTGAATGAATCCACGTACTTAAAAAATATACTGTGGCTTCTTTCAGGTGTGCCGGGGCGTCCAGTGATCTACGAACCTCAGTCGGTGGAAATTGATCAAACTAGTTTTACTCTTAAGTGGCGTCGTCCACAGGCCACCGGAGGCGATGATGATATTGAGTACATAGTGCGTTACCGCGACGTGACAGACGACGACAAACCGGGACCGTGGAAGGAGTTCACAACAAAGAAACTGGAATATGAAATCAAAGATCTTGAGAAGCAGAAAAAATACAAGGTTGAGGTGATTGCCAAAAACGAAGCTGGAAAAGGAACCCCTGATGAGAGGTTCTATCAAACAGGCAAAGTGCTAGGTATGAAGTGCTCATGGTTTGTCTTTAGCTTGTTGGAAGGTTCTTTGGCAGGGAATAGCGCGCACGAAAAAGTCGCCTGGCGGAGCAAGCCGAACGTGGAATGGAGATACTGATGGGAGCTCTCAATCCTGCATGTTTTGTGCGCCATTGCCATGCCGCGCTGTGGAAAGCTTCACCGACATTATATCTACAGCGAGCCGGTCATTTATTGTAATTGATTATGGTCATCTCTTGTTATAGAGGACACCCACGGGTCCGTAGCCTACGTAGCAGGGGGGGGGGGGGGGGGCGAAAAAAAGTACGAGAAAGAAGGAGAGGAGGAGGAGGAGTTATGTTTCATTGCGTAGTTATAGTAACCAGGCTGTGACCTGTCAAATGTCGCCGCTAATGAAGCCAGCTACGTGGTTGCAATTTAACGACAGAACCTCATTAACTGACTAGTTTTTAATTGATCTTTGTTGTGATGGACTCCAACTTCTGATTTAATGAAAATTTAAAAACTCGTCCAGTTGAACTTCGTAGTGTTAGTAATCTGCACATGTTGTGCACCATACGAGCAACCGCTGGACTCTATGCATGCAGGAGCGCGGCCGAGAATGCTCATGCGCGCGGCCTCGCGCGCGCAAGTCGAGTACATTGTAACTGTTGCTTTTCGTCTTTCAGGAACCGGTTCCCAGTCCCAGCTCGTCGCCAGTTTGCTGTTAACATTCACTGTGTACATTCTCCATTTTCTTTGACGCGCGCAACACAGGGAACTTCCAAGAGAGAAACTTCCAAGTAGGAGACATTCAGGACGTGGATTTTTAGTTAAGATATACTATGCTATACATACTCGTGTGATAGGTGTGCGTTTTTAACTGTACTTACAACTAATCAAGCAATCAAAAGCCCGTTTTCGAATGGAATTTTAATTTTCTGAGCTCTGAGCGGATCACCAACTTGTGCGAGGTCGTTCGAAGCGTGAATCGCTAATTGGACCGCAAGAACTCTGCTAAGTTTAGCTTGAAACGGTCTTTTTTCTTGAAAATGGTGTTGCACTGGTATGGGAAAGCCATTCGAAGTATTTACCTTATATCTTAGGGTGTGAAAATTCCCCTTTCGTCCTCCAACCGTTTTCCGTAAGTTTTTAGCTCGACGGTGCCAAATTTGTACAAACGCAATATTAATGTAAGGTCGGTATTTGCGATGTGCTAACTTTGCTTTTCGTCAAGGTGGGATATTTAGATCGCCTCAGTCCCTGTCAGTGAAGATGGGTCACGCAAGTCGTTACGTGACTACCGTTCAATCGTCACGCAACGTTTTTCCAGGGGCAGATAGTCGTGACTATCGAAACTAATCGAAACTAGCGAAGTTACTTGTCCCGATTTTCGCCCGTCAAATCTTCAAATCGATTTTCGCCCGTCAAATCTTCAAATCTTCAAATCGTCAAATGTTCCGAATATCTGCCCCTGAGTCACCGAGGATGTGTAGAAGTGAAATCTTTAGTTTCTGTGACGCCGTTGTGCAGTTGTGTTGTGCTACAGATTCTCCTTTGAAAAGGGAATGACATGGGGACACAAATGATGGCTGCAAATTGAAATAGACTATAAATTTAAATGATTGGGACAAATTTTCTTGTTATATAATCTACAACGTGTGAGGAATGGTTTGTAAAAGTGTGCTAGCTTTTTAAAAACATTTTAGCGTTTTTCTTATTGTGCCTAATTATCCGAGGCCACTTTTTTATAAAGAGAGTTGAATTTTTAGTCTAATTTTGTTGTAAATTAGGATATACTGTAGTTTAGTTTTTAGTTTTCAGGGAATTATAAAAGTAAAGAAATTGAAATGATAATCGACGCAAAATCAGGTTACTGTTTAAAAAAACTTAACCCTTTTTAGATCAGAGATAATTCACCATGTTGCATTCATACGTTTACAATAATTTGCCCCGAGGAGATTCAATCTCATATTCTCATTAATGGTCTGCGTGAGTTTGCTTTGATATGCCAAGAAGAACTTGTCAGTTGATCTCTACTGCGGATAAAGGGTTAATGTAATTGAAGGGCTGAGAGCAAAATTTTATCCGCTGCTTTGCGCTTTGTTTCGTGATAAAAACGGAAATTTTTCCCATAATCAAAGGTTTTTATTGTTTGCGATGCGCAAAGCAGCAGATAAAATATTAAAGCAACGGTTCCTGAAGGAATTCAAGGCCACAACAACAAGCGCTCTGAAAAGTCCTTTGGGTTGGTCATGCTGTCAGTCCTTTCATTTTCTCCATACGCCTGTGAATTTGTTTTAATTAAGCATTAATAGATTATGATGTATTAAACGTTAACGTTGCTTCATATGAAGTTGATATAGAGCAAAAATAAATTTATTAATTACAATGTTGCCGTTTAATAGAATAAAGTCGTCAAATAATTTGATCTTGTGTGCGTTGTGTTCTCTGGTCGCGAACTGTGATGTATTTGTCACGTATTATGTGGCTCAAGCTGAAGAGAACATTTTCATATGTCCCTCAGGTCTACCCTTTTGGTCAGCTTCTGTGTGTCCACTGATGACATTTATCAAGTCTGTCTTCATGTATGAGGCAATGCAATGTTCTGCAATTAGCAACGAACGAAATCGAGGGTATAGCGGAGCTCTCAGGCTCTGGTCTTCGGTTGGTCACCTGGAGAACGATCGCCACAGAGTGGAAGATCGAAAATTTGAAGAATCTTAGCCTGTGAACAGGCTCCCGTAGCCGGATAGGGCGAAGGAAACGGCGAAGGAAAAGGCCGCGAGCGAAGCGAGCCGAGTGAAGCTGGCCGAAGGAGCTCCCCTCTCGTCACAGATTCCCCCTCGGCTCGCTTCGCTCGCGGTGTTTTCTTTCGTCATATCCCCTTCCGTAGCCTGTTCACAGGCTAGAAGAATCTAGGTTTGGTAGTGCGTGTTGCTACGCTATCCGGTCCAGGTTTGTAAATGGTCATTAGTGGAAATTGCCTTGCAATGATCGAATATATTGAAAGAGAGCTTGAAAGGACGTGGTCTGTTGTATATATGTGAAGAGACTATCCTGTTTCAATAAAGGTGTTTAGTTCAGCTCACTTGAACGGGAAACGGTTGATTAACAGCTGTATTGAAATGGTCACACATTTCAGGATTTCTTCTAAAGACCAAGTTAAAACCACCTTTTCTAGGTCAAGCGCACGTGCACACTTTGGATAAGTTTCTTCCAATCACTGCGTTGCGCCATAATCTTGGGTAGAGCTGCTCTTCCAGCTGATCAATGCACATCATCGCTGGGTGTCCTCTTTCTCTCCGGTGTTGTCGTTGTTTCTAGTGCAGTATAAAAGACAGCAACCCAGGAAAGTACTGCTCAGTAGCTTTCATTTGTGTGGTTATACTAAAGGATTTCATTCACAGACTCAAAAGTTAGAACCGCCTTGTACAGCATAAACAGCATCACAGGAAAGTACTGTTCAGTAGCTTTCATTTGAATGTTCCCACTTTCATTCACAGACTCAAAGTTAGAACCACTTTAGCATAGCATAAGAAACAGCGCCACAGAAAAGTACTGCTCAGTAGACTCGGAACGTAAGAAACCCTTTTACAGAACCATAACTAACAGAATCACAGGAAAGAGACAGCTTTCATATGAATGCTGAGTCCATCAGTAATTTTGTTGCACAAGTTTTTATAAAATTAAAGGCACGAGTCTGCCTTGTCCAACAAACAAGAAGGTAGCAACGAAAAGAACTTTCATTTCTCGATGAGTTTAATATAATTAAACTATAAAAATAATCTAAAATACAAAAAGCATTTAATGCTTTACGAATGACAATAAAAGAGAACAGTAAGCTCTGATTATTACGATTATGATTATGGTTATTAGGCCAAGACAAACTGGGTAAAGGTAAGCGAAGATAAAAAGTAAAATAAATAATTGCGTTCGACGTAGCAAGAACGCATTCCTAATTGGTTTGGAGTCGAGATTGTATTGGACAATCAATCAATGGATCTCGGGGAGCGTATCTGGCATCCCCCGCAGATTTTGCAGGGGCGGATGACATCATCACCAACTTGGTAAAGGAGAGAGAGCCTGGGATCGAGATCATCGAACGCACTTCCTAATCTTTGGCTGTTACTAATAATAATAATAATAATAATAATAATAATAATAATAATAATAATAATAATAATAATAATAATAATAATAAAACGACAATTTAGAACGATAAGAATTAATTCTACCATGTAGATCAGGTCCACCCCTTCACCTACACCAAAACTGTTATATTTGCAAAGCAATCCCTATAAATAATTTGCATATCCTTAAAAAAGCTTTTATTTTTTTTTTTCATTCTACTAAGTAGCCCAAGATACACGAAACCGAAAATGGCTTGTACGATAGCTTTGGTGGTCTTCTCTCGTTTATGGTATATAGTCTGCGCGCATGCGTATCAATAAAATGTTATGGGGACACAGCGGCAAAATGAGTGCGCATGCTCCGCAGATTTGTGATTCGAGCGAGAATCGATTGCGAATGCTCCACTTCAATCGCCAAATTC
This sequence comes from Pavona decussata, assembly GCF_977016875.1. Classification (NCBI taxonomy): domain Eukaryota; kingdom Metazoa; phylum Cnidaria; class Anthozoa; order Scleractinia; family Agariciidae; genus Pavona; species Pavona decussata. The sequence goes on from NW_028145541.1 coordinate 2,045,218, forward strand.
ACACCTGTTACCACAATATTTTGTTTTTGTTGAATAAGATATGTGATGGAGGAAGTTCGAAGGAACCTTCACCGAAAGCGGCAACCTTATCTATTTTGATTTGGGCTTATCCCCCCTAAACGAAAACAAACAATGGGAATTTTAAAAATGCCGCCATTTTGCCGCGTAAGATTGCTCACGCGTGACGAGCATGCGCACTCATTTTGGCGCCTCTGAGTGCTTCTGCATAAATGGTGGTCGATCTGTTCTTAATCTTTTCGATGAATGCCAATTAGTCATACTAACCTCATTTTAGGGTAAAAATTCTATTGAATATTGCACATGGGTGTAACGAAGCTACTGAGGTAGCCTCCTACGCACCGCAGACGTTGTTTGGCTCATCACGTCACGCACTCCTCCCATCGTCACGCACTTCTCCCCGTGCGTGACGTGACGAGGGGCTACTACTGATGCTAGTTTTCATAAAAATAAAAGGAAAATTTATCGGCCACCATTTATGCCTAAGGTCAGTCTATTACCAACGCCTTTACAGACACAGAGACACCTGCATCGAGATATTTTACGTACTTTTTCATTTTTAGGCCTTTTTATGCCCCCCTTCTATTTGATTTTGTACAGAAGAATCCCGCTATTTCAAAACTCGAGGGAAACGAATGTTTTTTTTTTTTGGGACCGTGGAGAGACAGGGATCTGGAAGGTTAGGCCAATCTTACCCCCTGACACAGTTTTTACTAATGACAATTAGTACCGCTACCGAAAGATTGAAGTTAGATACCATTCAGCAGTCTTTCCAGCCGGGATAAACTGGATGACCCTCGATTTGGTGATCAATTCTGCCAACCTCGACCTCGTTTTCGGAGCTTTTTCCACTGCTCACAATTTACAAGGGAAACTATGGGTACGAGGTTGCCTGTCTACTATATTCTTTTCTAAGTTGCTGTACATTGTACAACGGCGTCCATTTTTCACCTGGAACAAGTCTCCATTTGAGATAGCGAGATTCCTCTGTAAAGTATACTAAACATTTTCGTTACAAAATAGTTCTATCTCTTCTGACTTTCTCTGGACCGGCATCGCGGGGGAATCACGAGACGCAGAAGTGAGAAATAAGACAAGATAAACTGCCCCATACAATACCAAACCAAGTCCAATGATAGCTCCACAAACACACAGTATTATCATCCACAGAGGCATGCCAGACGAGGAAGTCGTGACCGAATGACGCACCGGTTCTGTGGTATAACAAAAACAATGTTTTACTTATAAGCTCCGAAAGTAACGACTCAGTTTAGCAGCCTGGAAGTAAGGAAGGTAGGTAGGTAAGGTAAGACTTTATATTTTAAGAGGGTAAGGAACACGTGACAGTAACTGAAATTACTGACGAACTTGTGGCCCTCTAAAAGGAAAAATACAAATTAATTTGGGGGAAGCAGGGATGGCGCAGTTGTGAGGGCAATCGCCTCCCACCAATGTGGCCCGGGTTCGATTCCCGGACTCGTCGTCATATGTGGGTTGAGTTTGTTGTTGGTTCTCGTCCTTGCTCCGACATGTTTGTCACCCCAAAAACCAACACTTGTAAATTCCAATTCGATCTGGAAAGTGTCCCCAATTAGTGCTCTGCGCTAAATACATACAGTTACTCCATAGTGGCTACTTTCGGAGAGCAAAAGGCGTAGCGCAGATTAGACTGGGTAGACTTATTTCTCTCAAATCAGAGATAATAGAGCGGGAAAATAACACAGCACAGCAGCGAGCGCGAAAATCGCCTCTCGTGAAAGACTTGACGCGCGCGTGAGAAGAAGACAATAGAGAGGTTTGGAATCGCGTTCACGGCAAACAGCAAACGTGAGATTCGCACTTATGTCTTCTTGAAAAAATAAGTACACAGAAAGGAATAGTGCAAAATTTTGGCTTCTGATGCTAACGCAAAACTACTCAATCGACCATTAATGGGGTCCTGTTTATATCCAATGTTTTTCGCATGGAAACTGAGTCAAGCCACTTCTGAGGTTGCTATTTTCGCCACTTCACTTCTTTCGAAATTTATTAACAACGCTCAAACTATATTACAGTTTTAAGGTCGCTCACTGGGAAGTATAGGAGAACCTTCCTTCCCCAGATAACCGAAGAAGACGCGAGCGGGAGCGAAAGGTAAAAATTTCTCCCACGCACACTCGCGTGTTTTCCACTATTTCAAAGGGACTGCTCGTACTATTTGATGGAGCTAGAGTGAAATTGTTTCTTTATAAATGGGCGCAGCGAGCACTTACCTCTATTAAGGATATCAGAAGGCGAGCGGCGAGGTTCCCGTAGCCTAATGGGGCCTAGAGTAACACGATGCATGTCTTCCTTCCCAGTACTCCTTGCACGCCTCCTGTCTGAAGACTGGCATCCCATGCTGCAGCGCGAGTTACCGTCTCTGTGACAAACGATGACATTACAATGGAGGTACACCACTGTGAAGTTTTGTGGAATCCAGCGAAATGGAACCAGCTGAAAGCGCTGGGTTTGAGTCATTGTATGATCATAGTAGGTTCCGTTGTCAACGGCGCAACTAGAGAAAGGAAAAAAAAAAGATTAGCAAGAATTCAGAAATGTGACAGTTTTACAGTTCGCAATACCAGGAACTTTAATGGACAATCATCCCATAGACTTCAGTAACCGCGTTATCAGGCTTTAGTTCATAAGCAACGAGTTAATTAACAGTGAACATTTAAATACTGAGATGTTACACAAGACGAACAACTACTGAATTATGAAAGAGTTCATCACCAAGCCTAAAAAACATTTTCGCCGAAGAAAGCATTTCCACCATTTAAGTAAGTTGCTTTTCTATTTGGAGCTGACCCCTGACTTGATTACTACAAACGCTCGCCCATGTTTGGTCTTCGTTCAGTGCTCCCTTTAAAAAATGCGACTCATTCACCCCTGCACAGCTAATAAAAATACAACTAGGCTCCAAAAAATGGGCCATTTCCGAGTTGTTTTTAACCTCATTATGAAAGCGAGGCTAAGTGCAAAGTATTTATAATGAAAATTGGTTTGCATTCATATGCAAACAAAACTACTTTTCATATGAAACGCTTTGGACTTAGCCTCGCTTTCATAATGAGGTTTACAGCAACTCGGAAATGGCTTATTCCATGTTTGAATTCAGAAACATTACCCGCCGTCTATAAATGTGTACTGCACGCTGTGGGTGGGGTCCATCGAGGGCGTGGCCAAGCATGTGTCTGCGAGGAGCACGAGGCCGGAGTCAGACGTGTCCAGTTTAGCTTCACAGTACAGCTGGCCAAACGGATCTACATTCACAGGGTAATCCGATACTTCATAGGGGGACGTATACTCGGGATTTCGGTACAGACCCATCTCGAATGAGAAATTTCCGTAACCCTCTGAAAAGGAAAGAAAAGACATTTCAAATTATGACGAAGAGTGTGTATTACAGTGCGACTATTGTTACCGGGGTCACTTAAACAAAACTGGCCAATCAGATCGCAGAACAAGAACAATGAATTTCAACCAAAGCCGATTGGACCAATCACGAGTAGACGGAAAACAACAGTTAAAACCCAAAAGTTTGGAATTATTTACTGTTCGTATCATAATGAGATCTGATTGGCCACTTTTAACTGACCCCGGTAATAGTAGTTGCACCGTTATAACCGATTTTAAGGTTGCATGTTTAGTATTTTTTATGTATATCACCCCTGCAAGTCAATTGCCAGATCCTCCCTGGCGAAGACTATGCTTGTCTGTCCTATATTTAAAACGGTATATATACACCTGCATATGTTTTGAAAGGGAACCCAACATTTTGGAATTTCAGACAAAGTTATTATCACAATGGCGAATGGAAAATGTGCTCCTCTTATTGTTCCTCTCTCTACTGTACTTTAGTGTTATTATTGACAACATTTTTTGTCAGTAAGTTTACTCCATTGTGAGTATTGTAAGTATTGTAAATATTGTTAGTATTGTGGCTGGTGTAGGTATTGTATTGTAGTATGTATAGTAAATATTGTTAGTACTAGACGCCCTTCAGTCGTGGCATGTTGTTGACCTAAGCTTGCTTTGAAAAAATATGCCTCAGAATCTCAAAATTATCACCACAGCAATAGAATCTTTTTCCCCGAATTTACGAGCCGCGGTTGGTTTTCCGTGAATGCCAGCTGACCTTTTTCGCATTTGTCTTTTGCCCTTCCGAAAACAAAACGGTTTAGTTTTTCAGCATTGAGAAAGTTCGAGGTGCCTTTTCTCTAAAGAAAACACTAATTTTCTTCTTCATCATTAACCCTGGAAATGAACATCTTTCCGAACACATATTTCACCGAAACGAACCGTAGGCTACCCCTGATAAGTAACTACGGTGGAACCACGTTAATACGACCACCTTCGGACCGCGAAATGTGGTCGTAACAACGGGGTGGTCGGATTAACGAGGCAGGAAAACTAAGGAAATGATTTGACTTTCAATTCGTTCGGGGCACAAAAAAGTGGTTGTAATATTAAACGAGGTGGTCGTAAGGCGGGGTTCTACCCCTATCAGTGCGGAAGCGGTTACTTTACCTTCAAAAAAGGTGACCTTCTTCCGGGGTTGAAAGCTGGGTACTCCAATCGTCTGATGTGTGCGGTAAGAGCAGGAGAAGGGAAACTCTACAATGAAAATGGTCTCTTTGTCTTTTGTCTCCGCGACTACTTTGTTAAAATACGTGACTGCATCACCACTATCCTTTCTAGTAGTACCACACGCGTCCAGCGGTGTTCTTAACGAGACATGCTCAGAGGTGGCAGTGTGAGAGCCGCACGATTTGTTATCAAATCGAAAGGTCTCTGTGTCGAGGAAACGGAACTTGAGAACGAAGTCCACTTGCATGTAAAATGAGGTACAGTTGACGGACATGTCATAAACAAACAGCTCATCGAGGCTACCTGTTTTGGCAATATGGAGAAAATAGTTAAAAGGAGGAAGGGGAGGGGAGGGGAGGGGAGGGGAGGGCGAGAGAAGAGAGGACGAAGACCACAAAGAGACGGACTCAACCAAGGAAAGAGCCATAAACGCTCGAACTGAGTTTTTAACACACCCTGGCGTTTTATTGGCTTCTAACATTTCACCTGCGCATTGAACACTCGAAAGAGGTTTCATCCGATTTCCGAGAAATTAGTTGAAAACTTTTTAACCTACTTCGAGATGTTTGGAAACGAAATCAAACACTCTTTCGAGTGTTTGATACAGCCTATCAAACCATGAATAACTCTTTAAGGAATTCAAAGCAAAAGTTCACCGAATTTTACGATAATTTAGATCACATTCCCAGAACCTCATTCACTTGTTTTCTCTTCATAAATCATTAATGAGTTTGAGAAATCATTGTAGCAGTAGCACACAGGAGAATTCAAATTTTGTAAGCCGTAAACGCAGGGAATTTCTATACTACAGAAATGGACTGGAGTAGACTGCAAAATTCACCAATAGTATTGCCTTGCACCTTGGTTTTCAAGCGGTTTTAATGGATGTGAACAATTTTACTACTTAAAGTAAACTGTTCCCCCGACGATGTGGTTGTCAGATAGCCAATTAACCCTAACCTGAATTACTTTTTTTTCTTATATTAAGGGTAACTTTACCATCACTTTCAAGACAATTTTCCCAGTGTCATAACAAACTGAGGACAAAAGAGTAACGGGAATTCACATAGTAATGTAGTGAATCTATCAGGATGACTTCAAAGTTTACGTTAAACCCTATTCCTTAAATTCAGTCATTACCTATTCGTCCAGGCGGTGCGGGCGTTACACCAACACCGCTGTACACGTTGAACTCTTTCCTCGCGGGCTCTCTTTTCTTGCCAGCAATGTTGGAAACAAAAACCCTAAACTCGTACTTAGACCCTCCTTCCAGCCCGGTCACATTGTACTCTTGAGCAATGATATTCTTCCTGGTATTCCAATGCACGTATTTTCCATCAGGTGTTTCTTTGCTATATTCAATATCGTACCTCAGTTCTGGATCACCCCCGTCATGGGGAGGGCGAGTCCATTTAAGAGTCAAACTTGAGCTGTTTAACCATGTGGCTGTGTTAGTTATTTCGTACGGTCCGCTCGGGGGGCCTAGGCACGAAAAGAAAACAACAGCTGAGAAAACTGAGCAGACTCAGTGAAGAGAGACCGCTGATGAATTTGCTAAATTGCTTCCTACGCCTTTGATTGGTTTTGGAAAGACGTGCAAACAATCATTTCCCTGTATTTTTTTTCCCGCGAGCTATTTTTAGAGCAGTTCACGGCTGGTTCGCTATACAGACAAATGTACGGAAAGTTCAAAACACGACTGGACGCTTTCTGGCACAGCTACATCCCTCCAATTTTCTTTTCTTAAAATCCTTTTCCTAGTGCCAAAAGTTTCCAATTCATGAATTTTTCAGAAGCGATGTTTTACGAAAATTATTTGACATCGAATTTCCATACAAACACTGTTATTTCACGCCAGTTTGCCTACTCGTCAAAATGGCGTCGAAAACCGAGATAAGGCCTATGACCGCAAGTCACATTTTCCCATGGATCACCAGTTACGTGTTTCCCGCGCTTAGTGTTGGTCGCTTGGTTACATGTTTCCCGCGCTTGACGCCGGACGACGTCTACTACACCTTTTCCCGCGCTTGACACCAATCGCATTTCTTCCGTCGCTTGACACGAGTTACGTGTTTCCCGCGCTTAGTACTGGTTACTTCGGTTACAAGTTTCCCGCGCTCGACGCCGACTGGACGCCGACATTTTTTCACGCGCTTTTTCGTCGTGGTAGCCAGTGAGCATACTGACTAAAATTTCCAATTTAGCAAGTTCAAGAGCAAGCTAAAGACTTTCCTTTTTTCCCAAGCTTTTAGTAGCAAATAGTCTTTATTTTTACGCTTTAATTCCAACATTCAGTGTGCAGCGCTATTGAGTCGATGGAAAATAGCCACGGCTTAATAACATTTTTTTAGTTATTATTACTATTATTATTAATGGCGATGTAATCTTAGATACTCACAGTATGCAGACGTCACCGAACCTTCTCCTATTTCACCATCGTTAAGCTCGTTAAAAGCCTGAACTTTAACAGTGTACAGTGTCCTAGGTTTCACGCCCTCTCTTCTTGTAAAAGTAAATCTTTTTGTATTCACTCCTACAAACACTGCATCAGACCAGCCGTTTGTGTCTTTGAGCTCTACAGTGTACCGTGTCAGCGGCAAACCACCATCAGAATCGGGTGGTCTCCAAGCCACTGTCACGTGATCACATGTGGTTGCGAACGTGATGTTTTTGGGGGCACTGGGTGGACCTGCGGATGTAATCAAGACGGAAATAGACTTCTTTGTTGCTGTTGTTATAGTGATTTACTCACTATCAATGACCAACAGCCTTGTTACCAGTGCGTTGCACAGAAGTCCCGAGAACATTTCGCGTCAGCAAAAAAATTTTACGCGCATGATTTTAATTATCCAGACGCTGCTATTAAAAAACTTTAAAGCGACAAACGTCAAAAAACTTTACAAGTTTACGAAAAACGTTGGGCTAATTTCCACAAAACAGCACCACCAACCGAAACAAAAGGAATTTTTAAAATACTTTTTGGACCTACAAAACTCTTCGAGAGTTTTGAGGAACGGGCCCCAAAGTACAAATTACTGTTAGATAAAAAAAGAGAATTACTTTGTATGAGAAAACAGTTTGAGCAACGGCGTCTCCACATGTCTCCAGGGTCTTCTTGATATTCAAAATGGCGGCACGGGGAAGACGAAGGAATACGACATTGTGTAAAACTCATAAGGTGTCCAGGATCAGTTCAAGATATGGAAACAAGTGTTAACCGAAGACTCCAAGGGCCTTCTCTGCCCAGCCACCATCTTGAAAGCGGAGTTGGCAGTTAGCGCTGGTAGATTGCCAAAATAGTTCAGTGTGCAGCGAACGGTATCGTTGTACTAATTTTGTAGAATCAGGCTAGTCTGGGACTGGATCCTCTCATTCTGTGAGTCTTTATGCCTTCTCCCTTCACCGGATGACTTACAGTAAATCTGGAGTCATTTACTAATGCGTGGTGCATGACGCGTCGTAATTTCCAGTTGTTTTCCTCTTCATGCTGTACAAGATGGCCCATGAACATTCAGTCTGGGTGAAATCCCAAACCGTGGCGATTCAAAGCCGTGCCACAGTGAAACCCAAAATTACCCTCCCATCCCGTCCGCCCCATCCTGTCCCTCCCATCTCGTCCGTCCCATCCTGTCCCTCTACTCACCAGCTTCGCTAATGACAACAACATGCGTAGCTGAGCCGAATGAATTGGACGCATGGCATGTGTAAGCTCCGAAGTCTTCATCCGCGTCTGTCGTTACAGTGGCTTCCAGATAACTAAGGAAACTATCTCCTGGAGCTCTGACTGAAACATCTTCGCTCGGCAATGGCTTGTCGTCTTTCCTTATGCTGAGTGTGGGTTTGGGATATCCCCACCAAACACATTGGATCGTGATGGGTGAAGGGTTGCCCACGTATGAATACAGATCGGTTATGTTGGTTGACTCTTCAAAGTTTATTCTTGGTGGACCTGAAAACAGCGTGAAGAGATAGGCCAATTATACTTCTAACAGAAAATAATTCGAACGTTAGAAAAATTTGCTGATTCCCCTTCAGCAAACTTTGAAGTTCTGAGCTACTTTTCGGGAATATTTGGAGGCAGTCGAGTAATTCTGGGAAGTCGTTGTTTTGAACTAATTTCTTGAATCTTATGAAACTAGCACTTACATTTATGACGCTATTCTGAACTAGCCTTACAGGAAAAACAGGAAAGCTGCCTTCCTTAATTAGCCAGAGTTTTACCCTTTCTGTTGTGAATAAAACCTCGACTTGCGTTGTGTCGTTGTGACTTTTTTTGATGAAATCCATAAGTGTAGCAAATTGTGTTTGCTCGTAGCACGAGCCAAGTTCGACCCCGAGTCTATGGACAAAATCCTAAAGTGTTACCATTCAAATGAAACTTACTGAGCAGTACTTTTCTGTGTTACTGTTTGTTATGCTGTACAAGGTGGTTCAAATTTTTGAGTCTGTGGATGAAATCCTAAAGTGTTACCATTCAAATGAAAGCTACCGAGCAGTACTTTCCTGTGGCGCTGTTTAGTACACTGCACAAAGTCGTTTTAACTTATTAGCTTGTGGATGTATCCTCCAATAACGACAACGAAAATTATTACAGTGCAACGAACTCAACCGGGGCCACCCAACATTGATCAGCCAATCACAGGTCACGTTTACAACAAAGGAGTGTGGCTTTGGTAGTTTGTAAACCAATCAAATACGAGAATATTTCTTTAAATTTCTTTAAATTTCAAAGTGTCGGTTTTTTCAGTGGCCCCGGTTGAGTTCGTTGCACTGTAAGTAGTACGTTTGTATGATGTGAATCATTTGTCGAGTTTTTCTCGACTAGAAAAAATTAAACTTGTAACTGCTTTCAGGAGTTCAGCGTAACTCACCATATACAGTAACAGTGATGCCCTTCTCCTGTTCTCTCAAGCTTGTACCCTCCTGTTCGCCCAGCTGGGTGATAAGGCAAATATAACCGGCGGTGTCCGTTTCGTGGACTGGGTTGATTAACAGTGAGCCATTGGACAGAAGTGTGAAACGTGGATCTTGCTCAGATTTGACGGGCTTGAAGTCTTTGAACCAGACGAAGGTAGGTTTGGGAAATCCCTCTGCAGAACAGCGGATAATCTGCGACTTCCCCACAAAAAGATCCTGATTTGTAGGAAACTCGGTCACGAAAACTGCAAAAACAAAAGTCGTTTAAATTCATTCCTCAGTACAGGGTTTTGAATTTCGTGCAACAGATTATTTTGAGCTTTCGGACAACCCGTTACTCTGTGACTTCCTGATCAACACTGCTTATATCAGACACTTGGAACTGCGGTACAGTAAAAAGCCGCATGTAAAAGTCCAGTGGTGAAAAAAGTGAATAGTAGTATCATCCGCAGGCCATAACCTGCGAATGATACTACTACTTACTTTTAGTGATTTGATTATTTGTACTTAGGCTTTCCTGGCTTCGAAATATTTCTGTTACAGACATGAAAACTTTGGTTAACTTTTAATCGTAGATTAGCGTAAATCGGCTTTCGAACAAATGTACCCTGGGTTTTACTGTCTTCTCTCGTGAATAAATTTGTGTACCAGTAAACAAAATAGGCCGTTTACGAGTTGCTTTAAACCTCATTATAAAAGCGAGGCTTCGTGCATAGTTTCTATTATTAAAATTAGATTTTCATCCACATGCACACATGTTCTATTTAGCCTCGCTTTCATACTGAGGCTCAAAGCAACTCGGAAATGACCTATTATCAACCTCGCACCCGGGGCTTTTCTCAATTTACAAGGGAAAAGCCCGGGAACGAGTTTGGCCTGTTATAGGCAACATTCAAAGATGCCCGTGTGGTCCAGGGTAAGGTGATTGAAATGAAGTTAAGTAAGAACTATCGACATGAAAAGGATACTTACATTCAACAAAAAGAGTGAAGATCTTTTCTGTTTTATCTCCTTTACACGTGTAATTTCCTCCGTCGGCTACCTTAACGTTCCGAATCACCAGCGTGTAAGAGCTTCCCCTTTCTTCCACGTAGAATTTGTCGCGGACCAGTGAATCTGGAGTCGGTCTGGCTTTGACTTCGTTTCCGTTCAAATCAAACCAACCAACAAACCTCTCATCGATCACCTTACACACCGCTCGGAATGTCTTACCAACTGTAGTGATGCCATTACGATTCATGTCGATCTCAGCATCTGAAGATAGTGAGATATCAATCAACTCATGAATTAAATGGATCGTCCTCAGTTAACACCAGTCAGGGACATGCAACGGTTTTTTTTAACAATGACAACGTTTATGTAATGTTTAAACACGAGCATCAGTGTTTTATCGGGACCTTGTGGTTTTAGACCCGATAAAACACGTGCTGCGAGTTTTTTGAACGGCTTCAAAAACATTCCTGGAAAAGCGTGTGTAAAGAGAGTTGATAACAATGATGCTTTTGTGAACGTTGGAAATTAGCATACGAGAAAAACATTAAACACCGCATACTAATAATATAAAGAGGAGGTTTAGGCTGCATTCATTATGTATGCTACAGGGGGGGGCAGAGGATTTTTTTTTCAGCGGCTCGCTTTTTTATATCCCCCCCAAGGTCCATACAAATTTTCAGAACCCCCCCAAGCAATCAGCCGAAAAATGAATTACCCCCCCCCCCCTCACAAGAAATATCAAAATAAATATAAGGCTGCTGCTGATGATGATATTGACAATGATGTTGGTGACTGATGAGATTGACAGTGTTGAGGATAATTACAAAGATGATTGAAAATGACAATGTTCTACATTTTATGGTCATATCTTTTTCTTTTTCAACCTTAATGGCTTAATTATTTGTTGTCTTGATAAGTGGCAGATATAGCAGGGGGTGCATGTGGACCCCTTTCAAACTGGTACAGAAAATTCATTGAACATTTAAGTGCATATTTGTTGTTCAATTTCATAAAACTGTGCACTGAATTACATTGTTTTCTTTTGCATTCGTTGATTTAATAAAGTTGCGCTGCGAAACATTACATCTACAGGCCAGGCACACTACTTGAAAAACTTCAAAATAGGTACTATATATAGTCTCTTAGAATAATAGAGGTACCCTTGTTGCTTACAATCCTTGAAAGAAGCTGCTGTACTTATCTTTTCTTTTCTCACTTTTTAAAACCATTACAAAAGCTAGACAGAATCTTACAAAAAATAAGCATCCCCCCAGGAGATATTTAAACAATTTTCATATCCCCCCTTTTTTTGCTCTAAAAATTTGAGATCCCCCCCTAAAATCCTCTGCCCCCCCCCCCCCCCCCCCCTGTAGGATACATAATGAATGCAGCCTTATCGGGTTTTGAAACCACTGTACGTGATGTTTTATCGACCATTTGATAGGCCAATGGGCTTATGAATTAATCATGAGTTTTTGAGTGAAACAAGATGCCTGCTATACTGGCATTACGCGAGATGCTGGGGCTGATTCATTTATTCCAACTGTATGCTTCGCCGATTGATAAAACTATCCTTGCTAATGGAATAGTTTGAGTCACGACGATCGCGTTACGTTGTTTTCCGTGTGTTACGCGACTCAGACTATCAGCGGAAATTTGTCAAATTCCATTACGATAACGTAAGCTTCTCAATGACCTCTTTTCAGTCTCGCGTCGTGGTCTAAGACTGTCAAACAAAGCACGATTCCTTCACTAAGAACTCACCAATTTCCACCGTTTTACGTGTCGGGTGCTTCTTAGAAGTTATTCTTTCGATTTGCCGCTTCAAAATGGTGAAATTTCCCTTTGAAAACGGCACACTTGAGTCCAGAACATGTTAAAACAATATGGCGCGACTTAATCCGTCTTTAATAAATATATCAAATGATGCATTGACGTCACACAGGTAGGGGTGAGTGGGTCCCCTCCCTCGCAATATAAGCGACAAGAATGGATTTTGATTGGCCTGCTTTTGTTGAAGACAATCAAAACAATACATCCCGAGTAGGAGAGGGGAGAGTTTAATGAACAAGATGCCTGCTTTACCGGCATTACGCGTGATGCTGGGGCTGATTCATTTTTTCCAAGTGTATGCTTCGCCGATTGATAAAACTATCCTTGCTAATGGAATAGTTTGAGTCACGATGATCGCGTTACGTTGTTTTCCTTGTGTTACGCGACTCAGACTTTCACCGGAAATATGTGGAATTCCATTACGATAACGTAAGCTTCTCAATGACCTCTTTTCAGTCTCGCGTCGTGGTCAAGGACTGTCAAACAAAGCACGATTCCTTCGCCATGAACTCACCAATTTCTACCATTTTAAATGTCGAGTGCTTCTTAGAAGTTATTCTTTCGATTTGCCGCTTCAAAATGGTGAAATTTCCGTTTGAAAACGGCACACTTGAGTCCAGAACATGTTATAAACAATATAGCCCCAAATTTAATCCGTTTTTAATAAATAGATCAAATGATGCGTTGACGTCACACAGGTAGGGGTGAGTGGGTCCCCTCCCTCGCGATGTAAGCGACAAGAATGGATTTTGATTGGCCTGCTTCTGTTGAAGACAATCAGAACAATACACCCCGAGTAGGAGAGGGGTGAGTTTAATGAATAAATTAATGTACCGATTTGAAGCTACGACGAAGAAAAAGAAATCGTCCCGTTTTTAGACACGGTATGCCCCCTCAGGGCATCCCGCGTAATAAATTAATGTACCGATTTGTGTATACGACGAAGAAAAAAAAAAAGAAATCGACCCGTTTTAAGACACGGTATGCCCCTTCAGGGCATCCCGCGTAAAAAAAGAAATCGACCCGTTTTAAGACACGGTATGCCCCTTCAGGGCATCCCGCGTAACAACACAAAACCGCTTTACAATAATGTCAGTACTTTCCGGGACATGCAACAGTGCATTTCGGTGGGTATCAGTTCGAAAGGCCTAAATCGCCTCAGAAATTCGGATTTGGTAGTCACGAACATCTAAGTTTCCTTCGGCAAAATCTCACCTCACTGGAAAACTAATTCGTTTTGTTTCTGGATCGCAAATATGACGTTTAAAATGCGAAATAAGGTCAGAAAGTATTTTTGAAAGCCAACAACAGCTATTAAACCTGGGGAGTACAATTCCGTTAACTTAGACTTTTTGCAACTTAAATTTTCAGCTGAAACATTCAAACAGATCAATCTGAATTAGCTTAGAGGGATATGTTTTCAAACGGGCACAGAACAATCCGGGGGGGGGAGGGTGGGGAATACTTGGGTTCAGCTTTGCTGGGTATATGCCGCTGGCCTCTCTGAGCCCCTGCCCCATTATAGTCTATTTTGTGGCCAGTTATAGACTCCATCTTAGTCACTTTTGGGAAAATGTGATTTTCGCGATCCCACTTTCCCACTTTCCCACTTTTAGTCACTTTCTATTTATGCATCTACTTTATCAATCCTATAAATCCTAAAATGAATTGACACATTTTTTAAATTGAATGAAGAACACTTCATTTTTCACCTACAGTACAGGCAATCTGGTACGTTTGCTAACCGTAAATATTTACAAACGTACCGTCATAAATAGTCAGGTGATTGTTGTATATACGTAATAAACAACAACATTCTGAACGTTTTAGCCGAGACCATTTTGAATCCCTACTTAATAGAATTTTCTTACCCCAAAAATCCAAAAATGTGCGACCCCATTCTAGCAACTCTATTGAAAATGCAACCCCATTCTAGTCAATCCAGTCGTGAAAATGCGACCCCATCCAGTGGCACATCTCCATTAGCCTCTTATAAGGAAGTACCCCCACCCACCCCTCCCCCGGGAGGACGATCTAGGAACACAGGAGAGAACATTTTTTGTATTTTGCTTAAATTAAATTTTCTCGTCAAGTGAAGGACGTGTTTGATTGACCATGTTCATATTATGGCTTTATAATACTGATAAACTCAACTTTTCAGATGCAAACTTTAAAGGAAAAATACCCCTTGAGATAATACTGAAGAAACAACTACAGCTGGCCACCACACAAAATTCAAGACATATTGTTGTACATTTTGCTCAAGTGTGTAAGTCTGCACAAAGACGCACCGGCGCCGCAAATATCCCTGATTAAAGCATTAACCATCTGGCACCTGGGAGATAGCCAAACTAAAAGATGCATTACTGCTTGTAGTTCAGGACTAACTTTGCTTCCACATAATACTAGTGGCAATTTCAGTTTATTCATGACGGTATTCGTTTGACGCCGGCCTTTTGATTGCGAACTCTCAGTATTGCTATGAATAACCAAAAAAAAAAAACTTGATAATCTTAATTTTTATTGTCCTTCAATGAAGTCCTTAACTTTGACCATTCACGAGAAGCTTTAGTCAAGTACTTTCCTGTGGCGCTGTGCTAAAGTATCATGAATACTTAAGTCTCTTGACAAAAAAATCTTATAATCCACTGGAAATATGATGTTCTTAACAAATCACGCGCTAGAAATTTCCGACAAATTTCAGTTCTATTTCTTCACTTCTACGGGTGTGTAAAGAATTCACAAAATGACCAGCTCCCAGTTAGCTTGATAGTTCAGTTGGTAGAGCACTGCACTGTACTGGTAGGATGGCAGAGATCAGGGCTTCGAATCCCCTTCAAGCCTGGATTTTTTTCAGGCTTTCTTTTAGCAGGTTATGAAGTATTCACGTACATAACTGCGATACTCCATTGACTTTTACTGAATTCATATCTAATTGTCAAATTTAAGTTTTCTCTGACTCTGTGGATCGACTGGGAATTCAACTGAAAGCTAACTAAGCATACTTTCCGGTGGGCAGTTTATTAAGTTGTCGTTATTACAGTATTCGCCCATGGTGGACAAGCCGCAAGGTGGTTTCAACCTGGGAACGAGGTTGAGGTGGTTCTAGCTTTTGGGTCTGTGGAACAAACATTTAATTGTGACAATTCCAAATTGTACATTCCCAAAGATTTTTTGTTGGTTTGTTTTTTACACTTTCCCACAACTAATTTTGGGAATGTTTTTGTTTTGAACGTGGATTCCCGTGGAAGTAAAAGGTTTTAACAAAAAGCGCTTTTCAATGAAAATACGGCTTTTGCATTGTCCTGTAAAAGATACAGTTTTGAACTTCGAAACGCCACTAATATTGAAATTTGAAGACAGCAAATTTGATAGAGGAATCCATTTGCCAGCTTTATAAATCAAATAATGGCATTTTCAATTTACCTCCAAACAGAGCTAATTGTTTATCTATTTATTCTGAAGACGGCAAATTTGAGGGAGGTAGCCGAGTGTCAGCTTTACAAATCGAGTAATGGCATTTTCAATTTTCCTCCTCCAGCTGAGAGCTGTATTGTTTGTTTATTTTATTAGTAGTATTATTGGAACCTTTACCAGCCGTCTGGCGCAGCAGACAACACGACGGCGAGAAAGTGAATGTTGGCCTAAAAATGACACATACGATTTTTTATGCACGTTTTGTCCCACTTCACTGCAGTTTTTCTCACGCAAACTAGCCGCGATTTCAGTTCGCTTTCGGCGCGATATCTCGCTACATTTTCTGAACAAATCCTGCAAATTTGCATCAAGTCAACTTCGTTATTAGGATCCTCTCTCTTCCTGGCTCGAGAAAAGCCTTTCACCCTGGGAATGAGGTTGGCATCTTCGAAATTAGGCGCGGACAGTCGTTGCACTAAAACAGTGCAACAAAAATTGGACAAAAATCACACATGTAAATGGGCCTTTACGTAGAATTTTATGGGTTAAGCTATGCTCCCGATAATGCCGCCCATTGAGGGGCCACGTCAAAGCTTTTTGGCAAAATGAAAAATAATAATAAAGGCAAGAAGTGCGGAAAGATTTCCGCACAACCCCAAAATTAATTATACATGCATCACTGTCATGCTATTAAACTCTCAAAGAACGAGTCTGAATAGAGTTTAAGTGGCAAAATGTATTGCTCGGAAAATTTATTTGAAATGGTCACACTTGATGATCTTTCCGGCACTGAATAACTGAGAAATCACATTTTTAAAATTGACTTTTGAAACTCCACTGCGACGTCCCAGATTGGCAAGGTTAAGGAAAGCTGATCTAAAAAGCTTTCAACCGCATGTGTTGCCTGCCGACAGGCAAAGGTTGGCGTCGATCGCCGAAGTAAAATAAAAGGTTATCGCATATCACGGCGAGCTCTATCATTGAAGCAAAACATCACGAAAGGAATATTAACAGGAATAGCCTCAGGAAAGCGACAAATTATATTATGCAAAGTGTGCTGTTCCTGACGAGTGTGTTTAAAAGTACTTCACTTTGAGTCTACTTTGCTGTGCGACACTTTATAGCGCAGTTGAGCATGATAGTATTATACCATCATGCTAAACTGCGCTTTATTGGTTCAGCAAACGTCTCAGTAAATACTTTTAAGTATTTAAAATAACCCACTTTGTTTGAATATACTGATCAACGCCAGCAGACTGGTAGCCCTCTCAAATGTCTATGATGTTAAAATTTGGATTTTCGCAAGATGCACGCCGCTGGATGCAGCCTGAACTTTTCTTTGCAGACGGTTGTCAACCGTGATTTCAAAAACTCGCCGCACTGCGGAACTTTTGCTCAACTTATAAAAGATAAAATCTGCATAGAGATTAATGTTAGCGTCTGCAGACGATAATAAACTTCAAAACAAGGTCATGGAGTTTATTAAAATGTCTTTGACGGCAGCCAAGTATTGCATATTTATGTACAACATGTAGACTCGTTGTTGTTCGGCATTAATTAAGTAAATCACCGTTGTAAAACAGTGACAAACTTCCACACACATTCTACAACTAAACACTGAGACTTCTAACAGTTGAATAAATTGGCAGGAGTCAAGAATATAGCGACTGGCCTAATTTTCGTCGGATTTAAGAGTGCGTTAATGAACACTGTGCTGAAAGCAATGAATTGATAAACCTCGCAGACATGGCAAAGCAACTTATAAATACCTCGTTCAAATTATTCAAAGCAGCAGATAACGCCTTTAGGTCGTTCTCGTTTACAGATATACTTACGATCTCCACGAAAACAGGCTTGATTTGAGAACTCAGTTGAAGTTCATTTCGCTTTCAGCTCAATGAAATACCTTGGCGTGTTGGCGTGACTTTTATCCAACCCTATCACATGCAACATAAACGTTTTGCAATCGCTGCTTACCTGTGACAGAAATCTGCTGCATGGAAAAAAATCCCACCGCGAAAAGAATTCGCAGAAACCTTCCCATTCCCAGAAGCATGGATATGACGGGGTAGTTCAGTCATTGATGAAAACAGCTTTGAAGCTAGGCAAGGACTCCGCGCCCTGTCCACTTCGACGACGGCGCCATTGTAGAATATTCAATTGCATCGAATTCCAAATCAAAGATGGCTTTGTAAAGCCTTTGATGGTTAGCTGTCAATCACCGGACGTGCAGTGATTAATGACTAAAATCTCAAAGGAGACTCTTTCCTCTCACAAGATTACTCTTAAAAAACAAAAAACAAACAAAAAAAACAGCGCTAGGAACTTCCTTGGATTAAAACTATGCTCATTTTTTTGAAGCCCTTGAAAAACTAGGTCAAAAACAAATTGAGAGATCGGTCCTACAATATTAATTATTTACGCTAGTTTGGTTGCATAATTATCGACATTATCGGATGTTTATAAAATTCTTTGTGGCTTTGTGAATTTTGCGACAGAGTGGAAAATTAAAAAACGCGACCTATTTGACAAGCAATATTTACATAATGGTGAGACCATGGCATTATTTAAAAATAATTGCACTATTTTCATCGCTTCCTTTGCTTCATTGATCAAGAAACACAATTAGATGCAACCACCCGTTTTCAATGTTGATTAATTATATCAGAAGCTCCTGATTATATATAATTCGATCAGAATATCAGCGGTAGCTAGCAGAGAATCGGAGAACGGTTTTATGCAGCTTATTCTAACTTCACTGCTAGTACGCTTGGGTGCCGGTTTGTCACGTCTTGAATCAGACCGGCAGGAATTAGCTATGCTCTTTTTTATATATAAGAACGTCTAATTTTGAGGCTAAGGCTGAACGTTCCTTTGTTTTTTCAGTTTGATCCTGAAAACTTTCTTTAAGATATTCTTAAGTCCGGCACAAAGTGCTCAAAATGTTCAACTTTGTACCCGGGGTGGATAAGAAATCCATTGTTAATGTTAAAATGTGCCGTCCCTATTTTCACTGGGACATAAGCATAAGCATAAGCATAAGCATAAGCATAAGCGTAGGCATAAGCATAAAGATAAGCAAGTGAGAACACTAGCTCAGACGCATAAGAACAGATGCACGCACAGAAAACCATTTCTTGACGGAATTCTCGATACCAGCTCTTTTTAATGTTTAGCAAGATGGCGGACGAAACGGTTGAATGCCTTGTGCTTGTGCTTATGTCGTTCCTGTTCTCACTGGTGAAAACGGCGACATAACATCACATAAGCATAAGCACAAGCACAAGAAGAACGAACACGTTCGTTCTTCTTGTGCTTGTGCTTATGCCGCATGCAGGTGTTCCCACTTGCAAGCTTACTTTGAATATTAAAAAATCAAACTGTCATTTTTCGCCCTCACCAAAAAAAGGTCAACTATCACCCTTAGATCTATATTTTTGACAATGAAAACAACAAAAAGGTTTCTCTTGAACGTAAAAACTTCATTAAATATCTTGGATTGTTCAGAGTTGATGGAAATTTGTCCTGGAAGACACATTAATTCTGTTGCACAAAAATAAGTAAGACAACTGGGCTAATCGCAAGGTTACGGCATGTTGTTCCTACTTGCACTCCTCTGAATATTTATCAGTCTCTAATCGTACCTTACATAGCTTATGGTCTCATCTCTTGGGCAATGCATGTAAAACCTTCGTTGATCAAGTTCTTGCCCTTCAAAATCGCGCATTGCGGCTAATATATTTTGCTGAAACAAACGACCATGCCATAGGCGTTTAAAGCAAAAATATTGCCAGTACAATTCTTGTATTATGAATAAGTTTGCAACCTCATGTTTGATATAAACGAAAACGCTGCCCAAAGAAATAGTTTGAATCTGTTTTCTCGAATTTCTAGTTTCCATTCTTATGGAACGCGTTCCTCCACCTCTGATCATTTTTATACAAAGGAATCTCGCATTAATGCCACACGAAATGCTTTCTTGCGTGTTGGGGTCAAAACTCTAAAAAAAAGTGCAAAAAAATCTTTTAAAGAATCCCTAAAAGGAAAGTTATTGGATATACTTGAAACTGTAGACTCCTATATTGAAGTGGAAACGCTAATTGACCAAATGAAAAACTGATCACCCATGTCCTTCTCTTTAATTAGTATAATGTGATTCTCCTTTTCCCGTTTCATCTCTCTTCTATTATAATATTAATGATAATAAAAATTACATTAAATTTACTTTAATTTTGTTGCATAGCCTTATCTAAATCTGCGTTATTATGTAAAGTTAAGTTTCTTTTTTTTTCTTTTTCGTTTTTCCAGCATGTTTTGCAATATATTGTAATTTTTATTTTCCATTATGTTCTCGTGCTCGTCTTGTCTCGCCTCGACTAGCTTTGTGGCTATTTGCGGGACAAGCAACTTATATCTGAATTTATAAAATAAATTGTTGTTGAAAGAAATGTGATGGTATATTTTCAGCCTGGTGAATGAATGAGAATGATGATTATTCTGGAAAGTGACGCAGGCATACTCGGAAAAAAGAAATCCGAGTGCTCCTATCAGGAGTCGAACCTAAGACCTTCTGATTACTAGTTCGGATGCTCTACCACTGAGTTACAGGAGACTCGTGGGAGCTAAGGCCATTAAACTAGGTTCATGGGACAAACATCCTGCATACTGCTAGGATTTGAATGTCGAACGTGTGGTATATGAAAGAAATGTGATGGTATATTTCCAGCCTGGTGAATGAATGAGAATGATGATTATTCTGGAAAGTGACGCAGGCATACTCGTTGTTGGTGGTGGTGCTTAAGCAGCGTTTGAGCTCCTACTTGTGTACTAGCGAAAACCAGCTTTTATCATTTGGGTTAATTGCGCTGTGTGGGGTTAAGTTTACACGTATTATGCATGAGTCAATTCCAGCTGTGCCCATAAACCCCGAGGCAATAGTGGGGAATTTTCCCACAATGTCACAGTGTGGGAATTCAGTGTGGGAAAATTCCCCACTATTGCCTCGGGTTAGTTAGGTTCATTGGCAAAAACAGTAAGTTTCGTATAGAGTGTGTGCACGGCGGCCATGCCGGAGGACTAAAACAATAGAAGATATTTGCATAAAAATAGAATATATTTCCCAAGGGAAAATCATTCTATTGTTTCGGTCCTCCAACATGGCCGTCGTGCACACACTCTATAGTTTGACTGCATGCGACGTCATGTTGGTGGTATGCAACAACAAGATTTTTGTCTTCTGGGAGTTAACTTCTATTTTTATTCAAATTATGTGAACATACTCTCTTTTGTTTTTCCACCAACATGGCGGCAATGCAATCAACCTGATGAATACGTCTAGATAGGACATAAATGGGACGCTAGAGCTACATAATGACATATTTTTTACAATACTAGGGGGGAAAGACCTAGCCACGACTAAATTTGGCCTGAAAAAGCACAACTTTTATTGAAAGTAAGATGAGAAATGAAGAAAATATCTTGACTGACATTTTTGAGCCACTACCCCGGGGCATTCAAACAATTGGCAGAGGGAGGGGGGGGGGGGGGGAGTGGGCACCGTTGGAGTTGACTGATGCATATTTTTATACATACATACATACATACATACATACCTACCTACCTACCTACCTACCTACCTACCTACCTACCTACCTACCTACCTACCTACCTACCTACCTACCTACCTACCTACCCACCCACCCACCCACCCACCCACCCACCTACCTACATACATACATACATACATACATACATACATACATACATACATACATACATACATACATACATACATACATACATACATACATACATACATACATACATACATACATACATACATACTTTATTTGATCTCGCAGGTTAAAAAGACTGGCAGCCATTGGCTGATGTGGACCTGCGTTACTAATTTACAATAATTACAACTAATAAAAGAGAAAAAAATATTATATATAAAAGACCAAATATGTACAATGTACGAGTAAAAAGAAAGAAAAAAGATAAAAATAAAGTAATAAAATTGATCTAGATTGAGTTTATACTGTTCCTTTTTAAAACATTTAGTCAAAATAAAAATGTTCTTAACTGACTCTCAGCCAGTAGATAATGTTCTTAGTATGTTCTTAAATTTTAGTTAATCTCAGCCCCAACGTTCTTATAAAAAAGGTTCTGATAAAAAGAAGAATGTAGTCCTTTTGCCTAAAAAATTGGTCCAAAAAAGTTAGCATCACAGTGGTTAAAAATTGACAATTACACGTGAAAAAGCATAAAAAATATTACCTCTGTGTGAGGTTTATATGCCTGAGCGTCAGCAAGTCTTAGTCCTAATGAGCAATGCACATTTGCGGGCCTGCATCACGTAACTTATTAACAATAAAATCACTTCTCTCCAACATGGCATCTTGTTCTCTGACTCAACATTGGCGACGAGAATAAAGGCAAAAAAAGACGAGAAACCGAGTCAGAAACGTCGAAGCAAGCAGAAATATTTAAATAGAACCTTGGCGACCCCCGACAAACAGATTTTATGTAGAACGAATCCCAAGCACGTCAACGAAAACAGCTAGAAGCTTAGTTAGGGAACACCGCGTGCTCAACAAGACACAAAGATGGCAATTAGTGGAGCAGCAAACACACCAACTGCCTTATTTAGGTAGGAGCGTTCAATATAGCAGTCAACCACCTTCAAATTGGGCAAACGTGGAAGGAGTGGATTGAGCAGCTACTTTGAGGACGAAATAACGTCCCTCGAAATAGCAGATGTAAAGGACTAGCGAGCACCCTAAAAATCTAAAGGAAGCTGGAAGTCAAAAAATTAGCACGTAACTCGACTGACTCCGGTCCCGAAGATGAAGAAAGCGACCACCATAAGCTTAAGGGAAACTAAATGACTGTTTCCTACCGAAGAAGAATTAACATTATGAAAAGAGACATTCAGCAAACCGAGAATGGAACCGGGAAAGTGCGTTGTAAGTTATGCATCACGGCTTCGTGATAACGCCTTGGCGACCAGGGGTGTTTACCATTTACATGAAAACCCGGAAATTCTAGTTGGAAATTTAAATGGTACGCTTCATTCCATTTGGAGTACTTCTGAAATTATGGGCTTCTGGTCAAAGTGATGCATTTTTATTACTCCTTTTGGGATTTACAGCTGATGTTCACACCATTTTGCATGTTATCCATCTTCTGCAAAGGCAAGCTAAATCATTTCGTATTTATGTTGAAAATTTCCATCCGGGTGGTTTGGGTAAATGGTAAGTACCCCTGCAGGTTAAATGACAGGATACTGGAGCAGCTGATCTCATCAAAAAGGGCATTCAGAAGAAATGGAATCTAGACCGATTCATTGAAGAAGCTAGCCAAAGTTAGCCAGCAACTGAAAGACATGAAAGGTGACTACAAGATATCAAAAGTGCAACATCAACCGAAGAAACCAAGAAACAACAAAGACAGGGAACAAAGACCCTCAAGTTTACCCAGCAGGAAACCACCATGCACCTGTAAGGAACCAAGACAAGAAAGAAGAAAGGAAGGCAAAGAAGAGCTGCATTTAGGGACTGGTCAAAAAGTATAGCGTGGGGTGGGCCGGAGCATTTAGAAATGTTGTGGATAAAAAACTCATGGCCCAGCCCCCTTCTTTTGGCACAAAACTGACTGATCCACCCCTAAATGAAGGTTGAAAATTGCATGACCCACCCCTATTAAACATGGATTTCTTGGTTACAATGTAATCCAAGGAAATCAGATTTTTGGAAAACAAAATCATAAACCTCTAGCCTCCGGCTTCGCTTCGTGAGGAGTTAAGTTTGGCGAAGTACGTTTAACGGTACATCGCTTTAACTGTCACTCCAACTGTTGAAAGCCAGTTTTGCGAGGGGGATATTGTGATCATCGGAGGTATCACTCCCAACTTCCTGCAGACCACAGTCTTCACTTGCTTCTGTGCTGCTGACTTTCGATTCAGAGCCAGTTGTGTCTTTGCCAGAGGATACACTGCCTTTGGCTGCTGACAACTGAATGTGAGATGACACTAAATCAAGCTTGTTCCGTTAATTTCTTTTCGGTTGTCAGCTTGTGACTTTCAATATACAGATTAAGGACAGGAACTCTTTGCTTTCTCGGCAAATCCTCATAGAAGAGTTTCCCCCACTTTACATCCTCATAGGTCAAGTAATACCCTCTTTTTCTGCTTTCTCCTTTCTTCCTCGTTCTCTCATTCTTTTTATCTTGTTAAGGTATGCAAGGTGATGCATGGTATTTCACTAACAGGTCTTGATCTACCGCATACTTCTCAGAGAGAGCTTGATTGCTGCTTCCCTTTTCTACTGAAACTTCACCTGCAGGTTGGCAGATAAATGTGTGCCAACTCCTCTTAAAAATAGGATGACCTCCCCCCCCCCCCCCTACCCCCCATGGGTAGCTGAAAACTGCACGGCCTAACCCTTACCAAGGGCTCAAAAACTTATGACCCACCCCTCCCTGGTCCGGCCCACCCCACCCTATACTTTTTGACCAGTCTCTTACTGTGGGAAAACAGGAGATCACCCCCTGGGGCTCAACTGCCCATCTTATGGACAGCAGTGCCTAATGTGTGGCAAATACATGCACTACGCTTCATCCTGCCGAGGAGGACCAGACTGAAACCATCACCTGAAAAGGCGAGAGCAGTCAAAGGATGTGGAATACCTGAGAGCAAGGAGGCTGTTCGCTGTTTTATTGGAATGGCAGGAACTTAGTTCCATTGGGGAAAAGACTGAAGAAGAGGACGCATTCAAGAAAATACAAGACAGCAGATCAAACGAGAAGACAATGGCATTCTTCGATCCAAACAGATCCATAATACTGCATGCAGAAGTAAACTTCAACCAAGGCCTAACAACAGATCTGCTTCAAACGACCAACAAAGGTATACAACCAATACACTTCATCAGCCGAACATTGACAGAAAGAGCGAAGAGGTATCGTCAAACTGAAAAAGATTCGTTCGTCATCAAGTGGGAAAAAGCCGCAAAACAGTGAAGCTTTTATCGATGGTTTCACTTCAGGTCAAGAGTTGTGAATTTCAATACTAACTTGTTACTCGTAAAAAAAAGGAAAGGAAAGAAAAGGCTTCGTTTATGAAAACTCGGGCTTTGGATTGGAAAAATCGCCCGATTGGACCGTTTGATTGTAAAGGATAAATGTGGTCGTTATCATTTAGTCTTAAAACAAAAGCATCGGTTGCTAGCGCGGCTCTTAAAGAAGAGGTGTTAGTTTAAAACCATCACGCTTTCACTCGCGACGCGACGTTTTCGCCAAATATGCAAATTTCGAACTCGTGCAATCACCGGCTATTTTTGAATTTCCCTCGTGAATTTCGCTATTGTAATAACAGCGGGTTTGAATTTCCCTCCTGAATTAATAAGCCTTTGTTTGGCGCTAAAGCTATTGTTTCAAAATCTCCTTTTATGGCCGTATTTTCGACGCTAAACAAAGAGCATTGTCTTTGAATTTGATCAGCTTTTCTTGATACGAGAGAGACTGAGGATCAACCCTACTGAGGCATCTACACTCAGAATAGTCAGTACACAAGCCACTACTGCCACTCTTCAACAAAACAAAAGTAAAGATGCTCCCCAGGACAGAGAAGTGTGTTATGGAGATGTAGACCTTTGAAAAAGAGGAAGCAGACCTCCCCGGACTGGGGGGGGGGGGGGGGGGGATGCCGGTACTAAAAAGATCATCAGATGGAATATGAACACACAGGACTACGTTGTCACCACTAGCATCAGAGAGGAAACTCTAAACGACCTGGTGATGCAGCAATTATCAAAAGGAATGTGAATGGAGACATGGAGAAACAATTTGTCAAAGGGCATAGTCCTGCCAGCAACACTTCATAGGAAAGTGGTCAAGCTAGGCCACAGCCTTGGGCAATAGGAAGGCCAACCAACTATGAAGAGAAAAGTTATGGTTCCCCCTTATAAACAACGTGATCGCCACAGCCATCGACCAATGCTGTCTAAAATTCCGAGCCAACCATGGGACACACTCTCCGTGGACTTTGCAGGACCATACCTCGATGGTCATTATAATCTAACCGGATATCCAGTAGTGGTTTCTCACCCGTTAAAGCTCAGTAGAGAGACTGAACCATATATTTGCTGCCTGTGGAACCCCAAGAAGAGTAGATAGCGACAATGGACTTCCAATTATCTCAAAAGAATTCAAGAAATTTGCTTTGCAAGAGGGATTTGATCACCCCAAAGTAACACCTTGTCATCCAAAGGCGAATGGTGAAGTCGAAAGATTCATTCACGCAATAACAATAATTGTATTATCGTTTGTCTCACGATGTAGTCACTTTGAGATTTAAATCGCGACGTTTCGACTGCTTACTGCTAGTCTTCATCAGGCGATGTTTTTTTCGCGGTTACGCAGCATCACTATATCACGATGGTCGGCTGTGACTGGTGCATTCGATCTTCACTGTTCCGGCGAGAAGATGCTCCCTCAGCGGTTTGTTCAGTTGTTGTAGCACTCTCCTGTTGTGTTTCTTGGTCTTAGGCATCCACGCTTCGGGAATTTCAACTCCGCTGTCCCTGTTGATGTTATTAGGGTGAAGTCTTATGTGGATAGCTTCCTTGACCCTACGGGTGTACCAGTGAGAGTCTCGATCAATAAACTTTACCTCGTTCCAAAGCGGATAATGGTCGATCTCGTGGGCGTGCTCAGAAACGGTGGAGATCTGGGTACGGGCGAGTCGTATATCCCTGTCGTGCTCTTTGATTCTCTCATGCATAGATCTCCCTGTTTCCCCGATGTAGACTTTGCTGCATTCACAGGGAATCCTGTAAACCACGCCATCTTGTTTAGCCGGATCGACGGTGTCCTTAGGTCGCACCAAATGTGACGTAAGTGTCGTTTCGGATTTGTAGACGGTGCGAATGCCTTGTTGTTCTTTTAAGCGGCGACCGTGATGGATGGTTCCTCCCGGCGGGGTAAAGGTCGCGCCAGCGCAATCCTGGATACAGACACATGCCATGCCACGATGTCAGCGCTTATTGATTCCGGACCGTACCAGCAAAGACCCGACAGACCGCCTGACCCGGAAACTATCGGAGAAGCTGCTAACCCTGAAGCGAAACGGACACATATCAGAGGCTGTTTATAACAAGATCAGACCCCGACACAAACAACCACCTAGAATCTATGGTTTACCTAAGATCTACAAGGCCAACACTCCGCTTAGGCCTATTGTGTCTTGCGTCAACACCTTTGCATATGATTTGTCTGCTTTCTTGGCTAACATTTTGTCTCCCCTAACAGGTAACTCGGATTCACGGTGACCAACTCAGTTCACTTCGCATCCGTCATCAGTAGTAAGAAGATCCAGGACCACGAGATCATGGGGTCGCTGTTTACCAACTTTCCTATCAAGGATGCCGTAGAAGCCGCGCTACGGAAGCTTGAGAATGACCCCGCCCTTGCTGACCGCACGACGTTAACACCTGTTCAAATTACGGACCTCTTAGACTTCGTATTGAGATCCCGAACAAAACAAAAACGGAAACATAGGAGTGACCTACTGCGTTTGTTTTTAGTTACTCCAGGATCGCCGCGTCAAATTTTTGCCATAACAACTAGCAGAGACGTTACATTGACATGGGAACATCCTGAATTCGACGGAGGCATAACAAGTTTGTTCATAATAATTTGGTCCTAACAAGTTTGTTCGAAGAGGACCCACCTTGTTTGGGGTAGGGGGGTTATCGAAGACACCACCTATCTCTTGAACATTACCGACAAAATTTTATTGGCTTTAAAATTTGACTTGACACAGAAATATTCCGCTAGCAAGAGTCAGCATTGCTAGATAAACAAGAAAAGTGAGGTTTGAATCTCACTGTCATTTTTTACTGCTGGATAGAGAGGTGGCTAGGAAATAAAGACACCATCTTTTGAGGTTGAGGAAGGGGGTTGCAGGCAGAGACCACCACCTATTTTGGGATTTGGTGGGTCCCGTTCGAGTATAGTAGTTTTGACCACTCAGTTCCCTTACTGCTAGTGTCAAGTAGTCCAAGACTACTTGACATGATACATGTAGGAATTCTGGAGAAGTGTAGAAACCCTTTCAGATGCAGCTAAAATCTGAAATGTTAGCACTGACATTTACGGAATTACTGAGGAAATCGTTTTCTCTAAAATCCGGTCAGTTGTAGTTTTTATTTCTCTGAAATGGTTTCAATCAGTCAAAAAGGTCAGTAAAAAAATTAATAATAATAATAATAATAATAATAATAATAATAATAATAATAATAATTATAAGGATTTCTATAGCGCCATATCTGTAGGCTCATGGCGCTTTACAATTGAATAGACTAAAAGAAAAATTTTACATCAGTAATGAAAAAAATTACATCAATAATAGAAGATAAATATATGGAAATTCTTATTCTAAAAATTAAGATTAAAAGTAAAAAAAAAATTGCCTGTGTAAAAGCTGGTGCCTTAGTATAAGGCTCTTAAAAATGTTAACATAGTGTGCAAAAGACTAAACGCAACCTAAATATATAGTGTTACGAAGATGTGGAGTGACGTACTTCCGACGAAAAAGTATTACATGCATTTTATCCATATAATAAAAAGAATGTAGAATTTGCTAGGCATTCGTTGAAAATATGAGTTTCCGTGTCTGTAGCAGCAGGTGTCATACGACCATTAATCACTGCCAAGCGACAGAAACAAGTGATATTCCGTGATGAGATACGCGTGAAACCGCGTGGTGATATTGAGGTATAAGCGATCGAACATCACGTAAGCTACGCGGATAATTTATACGCTGTACTTTGAACCGTCAACCGTATTTTAAGCCCAAGGAAAAAGCAACTACTGCATTATAATTAGGCTTACTACCAATTCGAAAAAGAAGGTTTGAAAAAAGTTAAAACAGCGGTGACAACGGGAAAATACTTCTTGGCTAAGCCTTTCATTTGTAACAAATAATGTCAGTCGACGTTTTATTCACAGATGAATATAACCACCGTAAAGGGGATTTTGTTGAATAAATACGATACTGCATAAGCAATGATTGATAGAAGACGGAAAAAAAACATTTGAGTGTTTCCAGCGGAAAATATCTTTGCTTGTTTGGTATCGAGTGACGGGAACACTCGACAAAGTTTGTGAATACTCCACACAGCTGTGAAAACGCTCGCTTAAGGCTTGATAAGGCCAAATTTTTCCACAGGTTTTCTTTGTATCGCAAAACGCCAATGGTGTTTTGACAATATCTTACCGGAATTACGCAGTAAAATTCCTATTTTAAAAATAAATATTCCTGATTATGTCAGGTGTTTAAAAAACATGATAAAACCAAGCTATGCACGATACGTAGAGAGTAATATTTTAAATTAAACCTATACCGCTTCCTCACTTCATCAAATGCAAGTTGTGGGTAGGATATAGAGATTGTGAAATTGAAAATTAAAGCTGTATTATGACTATTAAAATGGAAGCCATCGAGAAGAACGTTCCTGAAGGTTTTTTTTAATCTTCCTAGCTTAGCAGAACGTGTTAATTTAATACTTTATTCTCGGTGAAACCTAATGTCTAACAATGCATTCAGTGGTATTGTTTCTGTGGATATTTTTATCAGGAAACGACCGAACAATTTACGTTTAGTCTACATTTGAACATTGTTTTGGTTGTATTGTCCTTTCACCTATTTCCTTTTCCTTTTTTTTCAACATTAACAACGGCCAAAGTTCGCAGGGTTGAAAAATGGAGAAGACACTCGACATTTCCCCGCTTTTGTCTCAAAAGACGTTTCGGCTGAATCTTTTTAGTACACGCGGGAACTAAAAATCCGGCGCGCATATTTCTGATCACAAACAAAACGAGTTAGTGTCACTTATTATTGTTCAAACTTCTGAAGAATCGCTATATCACATCAAAGATCTACTTAATTTTTTTTTTAATGATCACAATTGAGAGTTTCACCCAGAATATTCGAGTCGCATTGCTGGACTCAAGTGTTGTCTGTGACACTGAATGATTTAAAAGCTGAAATGACGTGCTAATGGAATCATTTTCAGAGCTTCTTCTATACTTTACAGCTGGCATCGCGGAATACTGGACCACAATTGAAAATATACTGCCGCACAAAATTTGCAGCAGCGCGTGAAATGTGACGTAGAAAATGTTTTTCTTGTTAGAAAAGCACTTTGATACTGATTATTTTGAACATCTTTATTCCACTTATGTCCAGAAATGCAGGCAATGGCGAATTTGGCAATTTTGACGAAATCTTGCCACAGTCATAACGGTGACCAATTTGGCAACATTTCGTCAAATTCCCAAATAAATGCGAATAAGCTAAACACATGGAGGCCAGCCATGTTGGTGGATTTGACGATTTTGGTGAATGTGACAAATTTGGTAAAATTTTGTCAAATTGCTAAACGCATGCAAATAAGCTAAACACATGGGCCGGGTAAAGCCGATTAACGCTAATCCACGATTAAAAGTAAACCGAAGTTTTCATCTCGCTCAACAAAAATGATTGAAATCTTGACCCAAATTAATAAGCCCTTTGCCGTAGTGTCAGCCCTGCAATCACGTTGGTTTTTGTACTCACTGTAATGGACCATTAGGGAGGTACCGCCTGAACGGGGTACCTTTTGCAGGCTGCAGCTGGATGTATATAGAATGGTAGGAATTTCGCGAGTCAAAGTATCTGAGAAAAGGGTAGGAAAACTGTCACTTGGATATTTAAAAGGACCTTTCAAAATATCTCGAACAGAACAACCGAAACGCGACCCAGCTTTCTACTGTAGGTATATGAAAGGGGGTACATTTTCTTTCAAAAAATAGAAGTAAAAGGGTAATGGTTGGGACCGCGGGGCCTCCTAAACTCTTCCTTCCGAGCTCACTGGAAGCCCCCGCCCCAGGACAATTTCTTGACTTTACAATTCCTCAACAGTGTAGAAAGGTATCACGTATTATTGTACCAAACCACAACTCAGCCAACAGCTAATATATGGTCGACTTTTTTCTGAAAGATTATCACAAAAATGGTCTTGTCGAAGATCTGCTTGTTCAAAGTGTTGCCTCTTTACTTGAGTACATATATGCTTCACCACCAAAGCTTCAGCTTTTTAATGTAACTGTACACGTCTGGTCAAAGACGTACTGTTCCAATAAAGCTTCAAAGAAAGCACGCGGAAACGGCACTTGAACAGTTCAAGTTGAGAAATGTCTGTAAGGTAACGCCAAACATTCCTAAATTAAAAGTGTATTGCTGTTTTCGTCAATCAGTTTGTAGAAGGTGAAATTTTTGAGTGAAGCCATTTAGGTGATAGGTGGAGAGCAGAATTCAGTTATTTCTTTTATTATCGTATTGATCTATGACGTCAACGTCATTACTGCTCGCAGCTGTTGGCAGACTATGAATTTTGACTGCGACTGGTATTGATAACGAGGGCTAAGTGATATACGAAGACAATTCAATTCAATTTAATTCAATTTTATTTACACTTATTACAACGACTGAAATACAATATATTTCACAATAAGAAAAAAATTAAACGTACAGAGCAATTTACTTAATGAATTTTAATAAATGAATTTTATTTAATGAATTTTAATAAATTTACAAAGGAATTAAAAACCGGCGAACTATAGTGGGTGAGGCTTCAAAGTATGCAATAATACTTCACGTGATTCCTGTTATCTGGAAAGTATTGTTGTACAAAATAAAATTATGCTCTCTATCGTTTGTTGATATCATTCCGGAAGTTGCCCTAAAATTGATGACGGTATCGCTTTAAAAAAATTGAACGTCAAAAGGTTCCGTCAAAGCCTTGCCCCATTCATTGTTGCCATAATTGGACTAGGGAGTGATGAAACCCTATAAGAGAGAGAGCAGAATTCAGTTTTCATCTTTCACCTTCAATTATATTATCAGTCAAATATTTTTCACATCGCTTCTACTACCCGTAGTTACTTGAGGTTGACAACAAAAGACGAAATGTATTACCAAACGCTATCGTTTACAAGAAAAGATTAATAGTAAGAAGTATACTAGTGAAATAGTATGGGATATTTTGTTTAGGGAAATTTATCAGTTTTTTCCGCTATTGCACAAGCGTGTTCTTGGGAGCAGTATTGTGATTTTATAATTAATAACTGATATTGGTACCCTCTTGTACATATGCATGCACAAATTTGTGTTTTCATTTCAGCATTAAAAGCCTTCCCGATCAAAACTTTTCCTCTATCTCTTGCCTCTTCAATTGCTTCCTCAGTGAAGCTGGACCGGTTTCCCGCGCTTGACGCGGTTTTCATGGTTAATTTTTCTTCGAAATTTGATTGGTTCATAACCGTGACGTCATCCAAATTTGTCGTGATTAGATTGTAGCATCCAGATATTAAGTGCTATATTGCGGACACCTCGCTATTACGGACACACCGAGAATGCGGACAGCAGCTAAATAAATCCCTGACAAAAATAAATTAGAGACTGATTTGACTGAAATAAATTGCTGCTATTACGGACTCTCGCTATTCAGGACAGTAACTTGCGATTCCGAGGGTGTCCACAATAAAGGGAGTTCACTGTATATGGCACTGTAGGTATCGATTTCGATTTCGTGCTTTGCAAAAGCTACCGACACCCATAGGGTTTCATCACTCCCTAGTCTAATTATGGCAACAATGAATGGGGCAAGGCTTTGACGGAACCTTTTGACGTCCAAATCTTTTAAAGCGATACCGTCTTCAATTTTAGGGCAACTTCCGGAATGATATCAACAAACGAACCTACATCAGAGAAAGCATAACAATGATTTTATTTTGTACAACAATACTTTCCAGATAACAGGAATCATGAAAAGTATTATCACGTATTTTGAAGTTCTCACCCACAATAGTTCGCCCGTTCTTTTCTTCCTTTGTCTTCGCATATCACGTAGCTCTCGTTATCAATACCAGTCGCAGTCAAAATTCATAGTCTGCTAGCAGCTAGCTACGTGCAGTAATGACGTTGACTTCATAGATCAATACCATAATAAGAGACGCGTTCAACAGATAATAATGTTATTTACATGAAGTACTCTATTTTTGGAAAGGAAGTTGATGAGACAGTGGGCGGTGCTCTTAATTATCATGCAAAGGGCGTTGAATGGATCATTTCCGGAAACCAACTTTGTACAAACAACACCGCAGGGAAGTACTCCTCAGTAGCTTTCATTTGAATGGTCACACTTTAAGATTAACCACAGACTATTCAAATGAAAGCTACTGAGTAGTACTTTTCAGTGGTGCTGTTTGTTATGCTGTACAAGGTGATTCTAACTTTTGAGTCTGTGGATGAAATCCTAAAGTATGACCATTTAAATGAAAGCTACTGAGCAGTACTTTCCTGTGGCGCTGTTTATTATGCTGTACAAGGTGATTCTAACTTTTGAGTCTGTGGATGAAATCCTAAAGTATGATCATTCAAATGAAAGCTACTGAGTAGTACTTAACAGTGGTGCTGTTTGTTATGCTGTACAATGTGGTTCTACCTTTTGAGTCAGAAAGTGCGACCATTCAAATGAAAGCAACTGAGAAAGCGTTTCTTGCGCGGTTTTCGGAACGCGCGCGAGGGCACACAGACTAGCAAAGAGGACACTGGTCTCCACAATAACGGAAATTACTAAAAACTGGATCATTATACAATGCAATTTCAGGGATTTGATTGGCTTAGCGGCCATGGTATATGAACCATTTTGCCATGCCCGAGAAATAGCGACCATTAAGTAGTCTTCTGGTTGTTCTTGCAAAGCGAAATCTGCAAGATCTAGCAATATTTCTAGATTGTTTTTAATAAAACTATTATTCCACCCGAGCTTGTTGGATATGGTACAATTATCATCTCATATCCAACGCGCGGTCGTGGAATAATTGTTAATTATCGGCAAAGATAAAATGTCTTGATTTTTAAACAAGTTCTCCAAAGTAGTGCCATACGAAACCTAGAAAAAAGGTAAGGAGAATACGCGTGCTGATCTCGAGACTTGAAGTGTTTTAAAAAGATTGCCATCTCTCTGTGCGAGTGTCTCTTCCAGTAGGCGGTTTCCGTAGCTGAAAGAACTTTGAACCGCGTGAAGTTTTAATAAAACTTCAGCAGTGAAGCATTACAACCCAGAAAACAAAACGTCACACATGAAACTAATTTTCGTTCGCCCCGCCGGCCGGAACACCAACGCAAAATACAGTTTTCATGGCTGGCTGACAGCTCACAAAAACACTGCACACGTGCGTGTCACACCGGGCAAGGTGTAAGTGTTTCGAAATTGCTGGGGTCATCAGTGTTTTTCAGTTCCGCTTCGTTTGGTGAAAAACAGTTAGGTAGGCGGTAATATTTCTAGAATAACGGAGACTACAAAATAATCATGAATCATGGCATGATTGATCGAAAAATGTGCCCGGATAAATACGTATGCACCCGGGGTTTAAGAGTTGGGAGTTCGAGTTTGTCTTGAAGTCGAGCTTTTGAGCCGACAAGGTGGGGCCATTGAAGGGGGCCTTGATACCGGTGTTTTTGTAATTTTTTGTTATATTTCGAGGCTCATAAGACCCTCCATTAAAATTTAGTCAACAGTGTTTTAACTGTTTCAGCGGCAAATAGCCTGCCAACAATCCGGTAACCAGGTTTCTCAAACCTCATGCGCGGAGCGGCGAGGGGGGCTCATTGATCAGTTGTGGCTCTGTCGCTAGCTCGCACGAGACAATTCTGTGGACGGAACCCTTTTACTTCTAACAGCAACCGGGGACGAGAAATACTGTAAAACTAACAGTGCTATCGCTATCTTTCATTTGAACGGTCACACTTCCAGATTTCATCCACAGCCTCAAAAAGTAAGAACCACCTTGTACAGCATAATAAACAGTACCACAGGAAAGCACTGCTCAGTAGCTTTCATTTAAATGGTCACAATCCAGGATTTCATCCACAGACTCAAAAGTTAGAATCATCAGTGCATCAGATAAGTTTTACACTGACGCAAGAAAGTACTATTCAGCAACTTTCACTTATTCGTCACACAACAGATTCAAAAGCTATAATCACCTTGTATAGCATAAAAAACAGCACCACAGAAAAGTACTGCTCAGTAGCTTCATTTGAATGGGTTACAATATATCCACAGACTCAAAGAGTAAGGTGCATTGGTTCAAAGTCAGGGTTTGACTCTTGGAGAATTAAAAGAAGACAAAAACTGAAATAGCAAGGAAAGAATCAGAATACATTTTCAATAAAGCAGTCACTGAGAAGCCGTATACTACGCTCGTGCATGGCAATCACAACCGAAACCAGTCGCCTGTTCAATACCAGCATCTTTCCCAACCTACTTCAAACTTCAAACTTAAACCTTCAACTGATTTTCCCGCTCAAAACTGATCCACCTGTCAAAGCCGGCTTGATATAAGAGTTCAACAATGATGCAATTATCTTATCGCTTTGTCTCATTTACAAAAGATACCGTTAATGAATCAACGGCCTTTCGGTCACCGCAAGAATAAGTCAACAAAGAGCAAGACGGGACGGGAGGCAAGAACGCTGTTTTAGGAGCTGGGAAACTGTTTACAGTGCATCCATAACAGGCAAGTAAACTCACTAAAGGCTAAAGTTGTCCATCGGGCGGTGGAAAGGAGGCTTTCCTACTTTAGTTTGAGACAGCGAGTAAACAGACAAAAGTACGCACGCATGCAAACAGAAAATACAACCTAACCGACACGGAAACATGAATTACTGTTGATTTTTTTTTCCTTTGGCGGGCGTTAATTCCTTTGTTTCTGCAAACTAAGACTGGAACGGCTTCTAAGACACTGTGTAAGGCATTAATGTTCTTGTATAGCATACTGAGCATAATATATTGGAATCTCCGGGTGTAGCCTTATAATAGGACAGAAAATATGCGTGATCGCTTGTTTACGCGCTTAGAAGCCTGCTTAGTTGTCATTTACAAAGCGGCACTTAAGCATTACAACATAAACCGCATGCTGAACAATACACATGCTAATTTGTTAAGGACAATACAAGACGTGAAAACGGCTTTACAATGGGAGAAAATGTAATTTGCATCCACAGCAAAGTAGACCAGGGTAACTCGATAGGGAAATTATCGAGTCATTTTGCGAGTGCAAAGTTCGTACCATTCAAGTCACTGATAAGGTTGCCTTATCAGAAGTTTTCACCTCAATCAAGAGCTTGTTTAATGAGTAGGACAAAAGTCCCTTCTTTTCAATTCTTATAGAGGTCATGTTATTTGCCTTCTCACTGTGAAAACGACACTTTGTTTGCACGACTTAACAATGGGATTTGTTTTAATGAATTCTCTTTTCTCCCACTGTATCAACAGAAAATCGATTTGCTAAACTACCTCCCTTCTTGAAAATCAATCACAAATACCACAGAGTCCTTGGAGCAAAACCACAGCACGAAAACTGATAAACAAACAAGTTTAACTTTGGGATGGAGTTTCACTGCGTCTCCTTAACTAGTCAAATTTCTTGCGCACGACTGTCAATTTTTCCCAATTGTTTGCAATTAAACTGATATGCTTCCAAATACATCGAGTCTTGCTGAGAAATCGAGAAATATTGTAACTGAGGTTCCGACAGACTTTGAAATGACAAGTTTATTTTTGAAGATAAGAAAAGCAGTGTTGATCTGCTTGTCTAGCAAAATTAATTTTTGCAAACTATTAAATATACATACATTTCACCGCATGGATCTAATTGCATTTCCACAAAGGATGATGATTCAGCTCATTTGCCACATAAACGCTAATTTGAATTTCATTAGCTAAAAGCTCGAAAACAACTTCTTAGACAGGAATTCACATCGTCTAGAACAGAAAAGACTACTATACTGCGGATTAAATTGATAAGAGAACCTCTCCAGCGCGGAGATTAAAACGCCTAACGCATCAAATAACACGGTGCATCTGCAAAAGACGATAACATAAGGATTTGCGTAGTTTGTTCAAATTCTCTTTACTTATTTCAATAGAATTTTCATAGTGGCAGTTGGAGGAAACTGAAAAAGACGAATACAGCTCATAGCTAATAATAGTGATTTAGAATCGCGTTTATGGCAAAAGAGATTGGCTTTTATATTTTCTTGAAAAAATGGTACATAGACGAGAATAGTGTAAAATAATTCTGGCTTTTCATAGCTGAAACCAGTGGCGAGCGGCAAATATAGGATAAACGTGGTCACGTGGTCATTTTTACCGTTTGCTTTAAACGTAGTTCTATAAAATCTCTAACAATAAACAGCGCCACTGGAAAGTACTGCTCAGTAGCTTTCATTTGAAGGGTCACATTTTAGGATTTCATTTACAGACTGAAAAGTTAGAACCACCTCGTGCAGCATAATAAACAGCACCACAGGAAAGTACTGCTCAGCCTTTGCTCAGTAGCTTGCATTTGAGTGGTCGTACTTCAGGATTTACCCACAGACTCGAAAGTTGGAGCTAACTTGTACAGCAAAATACAGTATACCAGAATACGTACCCAAACAGTACTCTATCGGCGGGACAGGGGTTAAGTGTGCATCAAACACTGCGTTTGGCTTGGGTCTTTGGAATCACTTCGCAAAAACAAGCTATTTAAAATACTACAGACGTTCCAGACAATTCAATTCAATTGTCCCCCGAGTTCCCTCAATAATTGTGATGAGTTAAAATGTAAATAACAAAACGACATCCATTTTCCTGTTTCCGTTGGCCGAACGTGACACACAATCGAGTTGAATCGAAATATATTAAACCACACCAAAACAGAGATGCCTTGAATCGAAGTTCATTAATTTTATTGGCTGCTGAAGAAAAATACGTCAAATATATCTTTGAAGCTATCACAGAGTAAACATTCTGCAGGAATTGTGTAGTCTACTCACTTCTACTGTCTTGTGACTTCTTGACCATTGTGAATTCAAGCCAGTTTAAATTGGCGTCTCGTGTCTGGAGTTACGATCCTAAATTTTAGGTAAGCACTTAGGGCCTCTTCATATGATCCCGGTTACCGGGATGGCTCGGTAAGCGGGATGAATTTTGCAGTCCGTTCATATGGGAAATTTCATCCCGGTTACCGAGATGAAAAGTGGTGACGCGGTCAATCGAGCGTGACATTTACCGAACAAGCCCGGCAAGAATTTTTCATTTTTATCGGTTCTACAAACCTCAAAAGTATTATATCTTTATCTCTACTACGAAAAGGAATTATTTTGAACTAGAACATCTCAGAAATGAGCCGTAATAATCAAATGTATCCGTTCTAAGACGCGAATGTTTGGTTATAGACTTCATCCCGGTAACCGGGATACCGTGTTCATATGAGAAAATTTTCGTCCCGGACTCCCGAGATCTCGGTCGCTGAAACCGAGATCTCGGTAACCGGGCTGGCCCGCCTTCTCATATGAACACATCGATTTTTTTACAAAAGAAATAGGAATGAGGCGAGATCTCGGTAAGCGGGCTAGCCCGGTCAACCGGGATCATATGAAGAGGCCCTTAATTATCGTTGCCCTATAATTGTCTGGGAATGAAAGCTGACGTTCTCTTTCTAAAAATCTCAACTAGTAGCAACACATGTCATAGGATGATCACCTTTAGGTGCCCAACAGCTGATTGCAAAATAATTGATGTGTCAATCGTTTCGCTTCAAATATTTAAAGCGCAGGTTTTTTTCTAACTCCTCAATACAAAATACACATAACAACAGGGAGTCCATTAAAGCCTTTCTAAATGTCTTTCATTTGAATGGTCACAGTGTAAGATTTCAACCATAGGCACAAAAGTTAGTACTTAAGGATTTCATCCACAAACTCGAAGCTTGAATCTCGTTGTACTGCTCAGTAGTTTACCCAGAAGACTGCAGTCAAGACCGAAAATCTCAAATCTACTGTATAGGAATAAGAGGACAAAAAGGCTTCGAGTAAAACTGACAGCACACGACACCACATGATAATTATCAACATTTTAGGACAACACGAGAATTCATACTGCGCAGAGCGTCACAACGGAAGAATTGTGAAAAGTTTATCGATGATTTTATCATAAAAGTCACAGTCGGAGACCTAATTTTTCTTTGCTTCTGAAAAAAAAGTTATGAATATAATTTCCATTACTTATTGCATTTGTGGTGAAGCGAGCTGTCGTCACTTCAAAATAGGCTTGAAATGAATATAAAAAGTTGCAGGTGGGGAAGGCAGCGTAATGTAATTAGCGTAGATAAACACTCTATCCTAAAAATGTGGGAAAAAAAGGTTCAAGAAGGAGGATTTTCCATAATGATGGGGGTGCGACGGAAAATATTATGACTCAAATTCTGGGTAGACGACCATGACATACTTACAAGTCGTTCATAACACGAGACAATAACACATCAGCATCGACATGCCTTCACAAGTCTTATGCATGCAGATGGCATATAAACAATATCCCAAACGAATGAATGCAAAGGCTAATATATGCAAGCTGAGCTGCGCGTCTGTTGAAAGCGCGCGTGCGCAATTAAACAGCGTGAGTGCGCCCCCTTGCATTTGATCCTTTTCTTATGAAAGCGTGCGGAGCGCTCCGCAGGAAAACCGTGCTCTCGTGATATCTGTTAACGCAGTTAACACCTTTTCGGCTCTCTAACGATTTTTTGCCTGTCTATTTGCCCTCGCCCAGGTTCACGGATCAACCATGGCGAAGCTTCTACTTGTTATTGGAGCTGTGTTAGTGACGACCGTTAGTCGCTCCGGTAAGTGTGTGTGAACAGATTGTAAATAAGCGTGGCTGGTTTTGATATTCTTTTTAAATTCTCTTACTTTCCTTGTTGTTTTAATTTCCTTTGAATGCTCGTATCAAATTTCCAAAACATTTGTGCATGACCTTGATCAGCGAGATAACACTCGTTCAGCGTATTTTACGTTGTTTTTGCCACACCTTCGAAACGTTCAAGTAATTTCAACCTCGTTTCTTCGCAACATTGAGCATTGATATTTCATCGGGATTCTGGTGCAGCGACAAGGGAGAGACAAACCACCCCCGGGTGGCCTTCGAGCTATAACCAGAAATTTGAGATCAATAAATTCACGAAAGGCTCAAGGCGATTATCCTTCGCTTTCGAGTTTTAACGAGCGCTTTTCGCCGCAGTCTAAAGTTCGCGCTAGAGCGTTTAAAAGAACGTAAATTACAGTACCCTCAAGGTCATTGTGTTTAAAATGCACATTTTTGTTTAGTGAAGCACGGCATAAGCCTTTGTACTGTGTAGTTTTAGCCCGTAAACACTGGAGAAATTTTGTTGAGCAACTCAATGCAAACCTTTTCGATCAATTCAGAACAAGCGACTCGCGCGCCAAGCTAAATCCCAAGCTCCTTTTGTCTAACTTTCGACAAACGCGTGAGGCGTTTGGAAAGTTGAAAGGAAGTCAAAGTTTGTTGTTTACTTGCTTCTTCCTCTAATCTATGCGTCAAAGGAATCTCGCCAAGAAAAAAAAAAAGGGCTCTGCTATGATCGTATTCCTGCGTTGTTTGAAATTTCTGCGGCCAACACTATTCATCAAGTATTCAGCATTCGTCAAATGGTTATTCCTTTGGGAACTGTGGGACAACTGCGTTTTATTCATTTGTTTCCCGCTTAGATTTAATTCTTTTCAATTCCAATTCCCCTGCTTGCCACACAGACATGTCGCATCGATCACGAAGGATGCATCTTCAACTGGCCTAAATACTGTGGCAGTATTGAAAGCAGTCAACGCCGTGCTGTTTGTCACGTATATACAATATTACTTCCCTCAGTGTATTTTTGCGGTTCATCGGAGACACCGACGCAAAGGTTATCGCGCAGCAAAAAACTTAGATTTAGAAAGTTAAATGGTTAGAATGCGACTCCATTCGAGTAAATAGAACTCTGACAGAAGCCTGTCGAACTATCATCACTCGAGTACATGTATTAAGTTTCGCTTTCAAGATTACTTGCGAAAACAGCGTATATCAATATAGCAAACTGCTCAACCGTGCGCGAAAATCGCTTGTATTTTTGACCTCAAACAGGCTCGTGCAAGCAGAATAACAGAAAAACAAATGAAACGGAATGGAAGTAAAGTACAACGCAAGCTTGCGCACAAAGGAAGTGACTTATCAGCCAAGAAAAAATACATATTTAGGTTACAAATAACATTCCCTAAAACTCACTTCAAAGTTGAAATTAGTATGCGTGCGCAGTTAAAGCGCTAAAAACACGAGTGGAGTCTTTCGGGATATTTGCATGAGTGAATGACGAAGAAAGGAACTCTTCGACTTTCAAAAAATATTGGCCTACGCTTTTCGAATTCCGCAAACATTTTTGCCAACGTTTCTTTTCATGAAAAACCCGAACAAAGCCTATTCTTCTGAAGCTATATCGAGTTATATTTTGCTGTTGGTGTTAATGTTTAAAAAAAAATTCTGACATAGTTGAAACAACGTGAATATGCAACAATACGCGTTTTCCGAGTGTTGTAACTCCAAAAATACGGATGACTTCAAAGCGCTTAAGGCGAAGGAAAGGCATGTTTGACGATGATATTGCGAATAGTTGTTGTGAAAAGATCTGTCAAAACGTCACTATCATTGCAGGAGAGTGCATTAAATATGTAATAAAACGTTTTTTAAACCTTAGTAACACTGGAAAATGTGGCAAACAAGTGAAATATTTGGCGAGTGAGGTAACGCGTCTGGATTTACAACAAAACACCAAAAAATCCCGGAGATTAGACAGAAATTCAGTGGTTATTTAAACATTGGTTTAAAAGCTTTTGAATAAAACGTGGCGAGAAGTTGCTAGTTTGCATCAAAACAACTGACTTCCCTAGTTTCGTGATCGGAATAGTAAATTGAAATCGTTACGTAATTACGTATTGTTTTAACACGGACAGTCTTGGGTTTCCTGCATAGCTAAATTTAAATCACGCAAAACAATGTGGGATCATAAACACGGACAAATACTGCGCTTTTGTCAAGGTAGAACGATAAAAATAAACTTCAGTTTCCCTTTCGGTAACTGTTTTAGGCTTTTTCTCTCTGTTTGTCTAGTCATGAGTGATGGATGAGTTTCCATTATCAAGCTGTCGAGATCCTGAATGAAATCCTCATGCGTGTCCATCCGAAAAGAAATTTCGAAATAAAATTTGAGCAGATTTTCTTGTGAGTAAAATGATGTTTGCTTTTCGATTGTTTCAAATCAAAATATGGTCGTAAAATTGTCAAATTGTGCATTCTAATTCTCAATAGAGAAAGAGTCTTCAGATAAAACCTTCGAACTCTGATGTGTGATAAGTGACTGTCTTCAAGGTAATTAGCAAATTGACAAGAACTTTGAAAGAATAATAAATAGCTGTTGACAGCCTGCACTTTCCACCCAAACCACTGCCATCAGATCGTTCTACATTTAACTTCAAGATACTCGGTATTATTTTAAGCAGGTTTAAAAGAAACAGCTAATGGTTTCAACATGGCTACTGTACTGTTGATTAGCAAGACATGTGTTCGGGTTTCATCATTGATCTATCCATGAAAGGTTGTCATTGTTTTTAAGGAGCATTATCACGGAGATTTTGCTGTATGTTACTCAAAACTGCTCATATCTTTGATAAAGAACCTCTTCTTTCTCACACATGAAATTGCCCTTAGAGCACCAGGA
The DNA here is from genome assembly GCF_977016875.1 of Pavona decussata. Taxonomy (NCBI): domain Eukaryota; kingdom Metazoa; phylum Cnidaria; class Anthozoa; order Scleractinia; family Agariciidae; genus Pavona; species Pavona decussata. The sequence continues at coordinate 2,087,707 of NW_028145541.1, forward strand.
GGAAAATATGGCACAATTTCTCCAAATAAGATCAGTTTTTAGCAATTTTTCCAAAATATGCAGGAAAAACTTTAAAAAAAATGGCCATTTTTTTTTTAAAATTTCAACCCATTTCTATCCTATCCATTCGCAGCAAAATATGAATGATGCTAGTATTTATGCACTAGTACAGTTATTGTTAACAAAACTGGACCATTTTTGTAATGCTTACATCCATGCAAATATGTTTTTTGTCTATTCAAAGTGGTACTAAAACTAGGTGACACTGTCTCTGTAAGTTCTAGTACACATCCCACACATTTACTTTCCAAAAGCTCAAAATTTCAGCCTAGTGGAGAGAAACATCTTTTTTCTCGTTTACCAACATTTCCAACTCAAATTCTGCTACTGTGATGCCAACAGTTACAGATCCCCTTGTCTCTTAAAAACCTGTTTAAAAATTATAAATTTTACTCGTAGTGTATTGATCATGTTTCATCAAGAATTGGACCTTGCAGAAATTGTGTCCCCAAAATTCCGGTAAACCAAATAACTTGCACCTAATGTTCATCTAATGAGGTAGAAAATGACAACCACTTCCTTTTTGACTGTCATTTACATATGAAGCATATAAGGAAAACGTTTTTTAATGATATAACTTTGAAATATTGCGAGTTCAATACTTTTAGTGAACGTAACAGAAAGTTATTTCTCTTTAATAACACAGACCATTTTCTTTGTAAAAAAAAAAACTAGGTTATTTTGTTTCCAAGGCTTTCCAAAAAAGAAAAAAAAAATCATAATAGCAATTAATTGCTACAAGTTACTCTGTTTTTATTATTACAGTCGACTCCCGATAACTCGAACCATCGCTAACTCGAACCAATTCTCCTTTCCTTTCAGGTCATTTTCTATATAATTTTACCCTCGACAACTCGAACTTCTGATAACTCGAACCTTTTTCAATTTTCCTTGAAGGTTCGAGTTATCTTAAGTTGGCTGTGTTGCTGTACCATTGCTACTGTACTTTTACTATTTACTATTCTTTTTTTATGCAATAATGTATAATTATGGGAATGCAAATACAATGTTGTTGTTGATAGTGTATGGATAAATAATAATTGTTTGCTGGTCATGATAAGGAAGTTTGGACTAAACAAGCTGAATTCTGTTATATATTCTGGCTTGTGGCAATGCAGGATTCCCGCAAATTATTAACTACATCTGTACTGCCACAAACATTTGCACAAGGGTGTCAAACATAATGCTGAAAATTGTCCGCCCAACACAGTCGTTTGCAACCATTTTGTAGTTGTTTTAATAATGCTAACCTTTAAACACAGTTCAGCCCTGACAATTATCAGCATCAAATTTTTTCCTGGTAATATCAATGCTCGTTCAACCCCTGAGGTGAATATTCTTAATATTTTAATAGCTTCTCCTCACGTATTTTTATGGGGAGAAGACAGGAGAATTTGGTCTTTGATATTAGTGGTTAAGGGGTAAAATCTGAAGTTGTGTATCTTGAGCCCTTTCTGCTCAAACTGCACAGGACACTCATGGAACCTAGGGAGCTTATCATTTACATGAAAAACCTGGAAATTCCTGTTGGAAAATCAAATGGTACACATCATTCTATTAAGAGTACTTCTGAAATTATGGGCTTCTGGTCAAAGTGATGCATTTTTATCACTCCTTTTGGGATTTACAGCTGATGTTCAAACATTTTGCATGTTATCCATCTTCTGTTAAGACAAGCTAAATCATTTAGTATTTATGCCGAAAAATTTCCATCTGGGTGGTTTGCATAAATGGTAAGCACCTCTAGTTTACTGGCCTAGCTCCCATGAGTCTCCTGTAGCTCAGTGGTGGGGCATTAGTAATCAGAAGGTCATAATCACAGGTTTGACTCGGGTTAGGAGCAAGAACTTACATTGCCTTCTTTCTGAGTGTCTATGCCACTGACGGAATATCACGACACTCCATTTATTTACCAGGCTTAAAACATAATGGTACATTTATTCCACTTACTGAAAGAGTTCATGTTTTGTCTCTGTTCTTTACAGATGGGGCTGTGACCCTTCCAAGTCCATCGCAATTATTCCAACAAGGGAGAACTTATACTATTAACTGTCAGATAACAGGAGGAGAAACATTTGTTGCTTGGGAAACGCCAGGCATACCAAGTGAGACCATCACACTGGACACTAAAGGAAGAAGAGAAGTTGTTCAGACTGGTGATAACTATGGACTAAAAATAACAGATGTCATAGCAAATGATGGTGGCGTGTATAGATGTGTTGGTTCATTGGAATCAAAAGAATTCACGGCTAATGTTGACAGTAAGTGTTTTGTCAAAAAGGACATTTGAAGGGGTGCAAGGAGTAAGGCCTAAAGTGTCTTTTGAAGTAAGGTCAAATTCTCCTTTTGTTTTGCAAGCAAATACAACGCTGTGTGGAAGGAGAATGTAGCAATTTATCAGAGCTCACTTCATTTGCAACCAGTCATAAGTGGACTAACCCAACCACTCGCTGCCCTTGTACAGTATGTAGGGCCACTAAAGGCAGTCCAGAGAACAATCCACTGTTAGCCTGACACTGAAAAATGAGTTCAGAAAAAAATGTACCAAAGTGCACAGTTTTCAAAGTTTGACAAACAAGTGTGTGGTGTGCAGAAAAAATGTAAATTCAAACTTCTATATTTCTTTAAGGTTGAAGCAGGTGTTTAAGAAACTCGTTTGTTTTTTGTAAATTCATCTTGGCCAATCTATACAAGAACTCGGTTTTCAATAATTGATTCTGTCTTGAAAAAGGTCTTGCTAACTGGGAATTGTGCCACTGTTTTCAATGGGTGATCACAATGGTTATGCTGGGGGGGGGGGGGGACTCCCCTTTATAAGCTATATAGGTGTGTGTGTTCCCAAAGGGTATGGTTTTTGAGCCACTGTGGTCTGAAATAGTGTAGAGGTTTGGAACATTAATTTTTGATCTGAAAGATCTGTGAAGTGGCTTGAAAAAACAAGGTGCAGCTAAGTTTTTTAACCAACTTCTTGGAGTCTGATATATTTTGAGTATTTCCCATAGTTTCTCCAACCATCAATAATTCTTAGACAAATCTAAAGTTCACCAAATTTTATGATAATTAAGATCACATTTCCAAACCTCCTTTATGGCAGTGATTTCAATCGTCTTTCTTCATGAATTATTAATTAGTTTGTGAAGTAACTATTCAAAGTATCAAAGATTAGGGGTGCTCTCTCTCCTTTTGCCAAGTTGGTGATGTCATCCGCCCCTGCAAAATCTGCGGGGGATGCCAGATACGTGTCCCAAGATCCATTCATTTGTTGATGGCCCCATGCAATCTCGACACCAATCTGTATTAGGAGTGTGTTCTTCCTACGTCGAACACAAAAATTAACAGATTTACTTAGACAGTGATGAATAGTTGAAACTGTGTGAAGATTTCTCTCAAGTCAATAATAATAACATGACTGTGCTGTTTAAAAAATTTGCTGAGAAAGACAACTTATGAGCCATACTTCTATCTAATCACCATTTTATTTCCACAGTCAATATAAACATACAGAACCAGCACCAAACTCTGCACCTGGGTCGAAAAGAAACGTTGGTCCTGGGTGTCTCTGCCTATCCTGCACTTACATACACGTGGACAAAAGATGGACAACCAGTTTCATTTGATGCACGCCGAACTCTAGATGGACGCACTGGGTCTATAACCTTCAGCCCTGTTCAACTGCCTGACCAAGGAAACTACACCTGCAATGTTAATAATGCATTGTCATCTCACCAGTATGACCCCATACGCGTCCAAGTTATTGGTAAGCTCTCCTATGCTTCCTTGCATTGGTTTTAATTTGCTTGATATGATACAAGATGGAGTGGTTTGCAAATGAATATTGTAAAACCAAAACCAAAGTAATTACACTCACTGGTCAATTGCAACACAGGCAAACTGCTCAACAAACCAATCAGAATCGGTAGCAGTTATTGGCACCAAAAGCAAACATGACCAAACACGACTCTTTTCAATGTATACAAGTTTTGGATGAAACTTCATCCATCTTCTTGTCACACGTTGAGGTCACACTATAAATAAACAATACCTTATACTCAAACCTTCCAAATGGTTTGCTATTCATGGGTACTGAAAAAGGTTTATTTTTCTTCATGGTGGGGATGGTGGGGGGGCATTCCTTGGTAGAGGAGGGGGGTGGGTTACTCAGATATATAAGTGACTCAGAGGTGTGAATGAGTTTGCCAAATTGTTAGATGCAAAAAAAAGTTTAACAATCTGGAATTCAACGTAACCCAGAAAAGTTTTTTTAAGGCATGAAAATGAGAACTCTGGATTTCACTGTGTCAAACCCAAAAATGTCTTTACTAAAATCTTTCACCCCAAAACAGTCACCACAAATTTATTGCTCCAGAACGAGCGCAGCGAGCGAGCAGCAACATAATCTGAATTCAAGAAAACTGATTAAAGGAAAAGTATGTATGTAAGCTGGGGCAAATTCTCGAGTTCGTCACTTTTTACCAGAATGCATGCATTGCTTTTAACAAGAATGTGCTGTGCCCCGAGAGACTCAAATAAGACTCGAGGACGTCGCTCAGCAGTAAGTTGAAAGAAGAACTACTAAGGAATACTCAACAGTTTCAACAGCGGAAATCCAAGCAATAACGGCAAAGAAATTGTGCTTTGAGGACAAATTGTCATTTTATCCAGCCGACAGGCTACTGAACATCTCAAATCATTATTCAGGCCATGGACTTTCCGCGTAATTTTCAAGTACTTCTGGCAAATTATTCACTCACCAAAATTAAAGTTTGATTGTGAATTTGTGCTGAAATACTATTCTAATTGACCGATTCTTCGTATTCCGAACAGTTTTTGCAAAATCGTTGAAAAATGGCTTTGCACAGGTCAATAAATTTGCTTCAAAATGGACTTCTAGTTTCTTCAAATTGCTTGCATTGAATTGTACATGAAACTTTCACGAAGCACCACAACACTTTCTGGAGACTTTTTACGAATCATGTGGTTTGCTATTTAGAAATTGATTTAGGAATATTTCCTTTGAAAGTCATTTACAGTATATTTTTCACAAATTTCACTGTATTTTTAACCATTTTTATTAAAATACGTTGTTGTTCTTGTTACAAATGACACCTGAGAACTCCTAATTAAATTAAGTAATGTACTGTTAATGTTAGTTGTTTCAAATAAAAAAAAAAACATCAATCATTGTACTATGCCCTAACTTATTTCCAGCCAAAACATGTCATCAGATGTTACCATAGCAATCGTGCATTAAATTCAGTAATGCCTATTGAACTTAGCTGATAATAATTGTTTTCACGTTCACAAATAATTTCTTTAAGTATATAAATGTTCAATGTCTTATCAACATGACTGTCAACATTCCTTGCGCTACCTTGGACCAAAATTATGGGGAAAACTGACTAAAAATATTAGATCCGCCAAAACTTTGAACAACTTTAAAATCGCTATAAGAAAGTTTGACGTCAGCTCTCTGTTGGACGACAGATGTATGCATTGTTCTCTCTGTTCATCAATCTAGTTAATTGTCAAATAAGTAATTTTTTTAGGTGTTAATTAATGATAATTAATTATAAGGTTTTCTTAAGTTTACTTAATCTTAGTTGAATAGATTTTACTTGACATTTCTTTTTTTTTAGTCTCCCCAATTAGTAGGGCACTTGTGCTTGGCTAAAGTTGTTATTATTATTATTATAACTGCCATACTTTCATTCCTTCAACACCAGAAGCTAAAATTATCCTCACTGACTTGGATACAACATTGTTATGGTTGCCAACAATACGTGATGTCAGTATCAACGAAATGTGCCGCAGCATAACTATCTTTTAGATACACTAGTTTAACCCAGAAATAAGTCCTCAGATTGTTTTTTTCAAACTCAAAAATGGCCTTTGCACTTCATTGTTGCTAATATACACGAGTGCCCCCTACCCACACCACCCCCATCCCTGATCCCCTGGGAAACATTCAACTTGGGTGACAAAGAGTTTAAGAGCGAAGAAATAAACTTATGCATGTGCATTTGCTGATTCCATTCTCAGACAGTCCTGTAATCAACAAGTACCAAGGAGATCCTGTAAAGCGCAGACTCACGCAAGGATACAATGCAACATTTTACTGTAAAATCAAGTCTGGGGCACCAAAGCCAACAATAGGGTTTTGGTATGGATGGACAAACAAAGACAAGAAGGTTGATGAAAAATACACTCCAAGGTACTCCCATCCAACTCCGGAAGAATGGACAATTACTGGCATTACAACCGACGACAAAGGCAAGTTCAGGTGCATTGCAGAAAACGTCGCTGGACAAGATGATCTGAAGATTGAGATCACAGAAGTAGACAGTAAGTTTCCGTAGAATAGGTACCTTCAGATCAGAGTACAAGTACAAGATTGACTATGAGTACGACTTTCCAACCTCAAATCAGACACATCCCAGAACTCTCGCTCCTTCCCATTGTTTACCAGCAGATAAGGAGACCCTAGAAACAAGATTGGTGTGACAAGCGGTTTTATAAGCCACGCAAACCAGTTTGAAGTCATACTTGCACTCAATCTTGTACTTGTAGTCAAGTCTGCAGGATCCTATTGTCTACTTAGGCCAAGTCTGAACATGGCCATGAAGTTAACAAGCCAGGTCTGAAAAGGGGCACTGGAAAATTACATATTTTGGTCTGAAATCAGGTCAGGTTTTGGAGAACTGGGCGGCACACCCCCACAAAAAATTCCAAGGAGTATAGCCACCCTCACTCCATGGAAGAACATACACGTATCCAATTACTTTGTACAAAGACAAGAACAAAACCAAAGAACCTCATTAAATAGTGACATTGACATGTGGCAGTGATTTGACAGCAAAAGGATTAATGGAAATTAATTGCTATGGGCTGAATTAAAATCTTACTTTATCCATTAGGAGAAAATAACATGTAATACCCTATATACCTAAAAAGAATATTATATTTACCAATATTGTTTTATAACATAATCTAAACAGTTGAGCTTCTAATAAAAGATAAAACCTACCGGTAACAACGTTTCGGAGTCATCATGATGCCATTATCAAGTTCAAAGTAATAGAAATAAAGTCAATGGCGTCATGATGACTCCGAAAAGTTGTTTGGTTTTATCGTTTATTTTCACTTGCCTATGTATATCTAAACCTTTACTTCTAATAAAACCCCCGGTAAACATAGATATAACAAATATGTACCTTCTTTATATTTTCAGCACCTCCAAAAATTGATCCGCCTTTGACAGACGTTGTGGTCAATGAAGGTGCTGATCGTGTCTTAGACTGTAAAGTGACAGGCTTACCAGCTCCAACAGTGGAATGGTTTGACCAAAATGGTGTGCGTGTTCCTGATCAATGGGTAAACTGCAAAATATAATGCATTTAACATTGCCTTTTCAGAACGGTCATTTCAGGTCATGATTTCATGATTCTTCCCAGAAAATCTACCAACAAAACTGCTTATTTTGGTGTCCACTGGGCATGTGCACATAGGCACATAGACACTATGTATATCGAAGCTGTACATGTCAACAATAAAATTGTTATTAATGAACAAAACCTCACTAAAACCCAATCCAATGTGTCTCAACAACCAAAATCATAAATGTAGTTTAATTAGAGTACATTTATTTGAATTTTTGAAATTAAATGGGATTTATCAACTCTTTAAGCCCTAAGTAACAGTGATCAGCAGCAAATATCTCCTTGTAAAATTAATTATGAATTTATTATTATTATTATTATTATTATTAATTAATAATTATTAATTTTTATTAATTAATTATTATTTATTATTTCTTAATGCTTATTCAATCCCTGAGTTCATTGGAATTAAGGATATGTTCACCCAGGGTGAATTTTCTTAATATTTTAATGTCTCCCAGGTACTTTTGTAAGAAAAGTATATGTATGTGGACAAGATAGGAGAATTTGTTCTTTGATATTAAGAGTTAATGGTTAAGTTGATCAGAACTTTGGAGCACGATGAAAAATGCCTTTTGCCTCGAATCAGCGTCTGGTTGCAATTTTGGGGTGATATTAGTACTTTTATGCTCTGATGACTCCATGCAAATCCTCCAAATTTTGCCTCAGTTCTAAAATGTTTGTAACTTATTTGAAGCTCACTGATGTACTGTCATTGTTGTTGGGTTTTTCTTGCAGTCTGCAACGGAAGGAGTCAAGATTGTTCAGAAAATCAGCTTTAGAAATGTCCAATGGGAAAACAGTGGAAAGTACACCTGCAGAGCCAGGAATGGTGCCATGGATGGTGAAGAGAAGATCATTGTGGAGGAACAGACAATAAGCCTTAATGTCAACTGTAAGTTTGTCAGTCCTTATTATTGCAAATTGTTGGGATTCTCCTGAAAATGTCCGGAAATGATATTTCTTTTCATTGCATTAAATGTATTGAAATACTCACTGATAAAAGAAAGTTATTATTTTAGCTTTAGTCATACATTCCAAAAAACAAGGAAATTCCCAAGGAATCTGAACTTGATTACCCTTGCACATGGACGCTAGTCCTAAAGTGCCCATGCCACACTTTTTTCTCTCTTAACGAATGCTGAGTATTCATTTTATTTTAATTTAGGTCTTAATCCAGGAGGTGGTGCCTCGCAAATAAACCAGATAATGCCCTAAGTTACTTCTGATCAGTTGCTAGATTCTCCTTCCACATTGTCTTGTATTCACTAGTGGTACAAAAGGAGAATTTGATCTTACATCAAAAGTCACTTGGGGCCTTATTCCACACACCACTTTATTTGCACAAAATTATCATTTTCATTGTTGTCTTCTTGCATTACTATGCCACATTATTTTTTGATCTACGGTTGTACCAGTGAATGTGGGAGTTTGAAACAAATAGAAAAAATCCTTTCCATGACACAGAAAAATTCTGGATTTTCCAAACAAAAATTTGTACTAAAGGGAAGGGCCCCTGATCTTCAAACCTCATCTGATGAAAATGGCTCTTTTTGCAAAAGACAGAAAACAGTTTGATACTGCCACCCCTTTTAAATTCAGCTTAAAATTTATTTCCAATTTCCTTCCTTAGTCCAGTTCAATATTTCACTTCCAAAGGTCTCATTACCAACCTTTTAATAATAATTCATATTTAAACAGAGTGATCCCTTCAGTCGCAGGACTGGTATTAACGGGGGCCCTGTATAACGCAAAATAAACATGAACTTACTTACTTGACAATCGTGAACTTACTAAAGAAATGTCAACCTCTCTTGATGGTCATGAACCTTAAAACTTGGCTTACTGAAAAAATTTCAATACCCTGCCAACAACCAGGCAAAGGTATACTATGTAAAGAAAAGCAAGAATTGCTTTCCCAAGTCCCCCTCCCCTTAGGAATTTCTGATGACTTTCCATAAGGTGGGTATGGAAATATTTCTGGAACTGCACAATGCCACACAGGAAACTGTAGGTTAAAGGGCAAGTGGCACAGGGTTTGGTGTCATTTCAAAAACTCCTTGAATGAATATTTGCTATCAAAATAAACCTACAAATAACGGGTCCTCTTGACTGGCAGCTTTACTCCTTGATTGAAGACCAACATTTTCAATTTCCAATTCCCCTTTTCATTACATATTTTCACCATGATTTTATTGCTGATATGCTTGCATGTCCATTTATTTTCTCTTTTAGCACCACCCAAACTCCTTCCATCACCAAATCCAGTCTACTCTTTTATGGGAAACTGGAAACCTACAATCATCTTATGTAAATTCTCTGGGTTCCCTGCACCCTTAGTAAAAATGGTCAACGAAAATGGAACAGAGGTTGCGAGTGGAAACGGATCTGCTTCCTTCACTATTCAAGTTACTGATTCTGAAGATCTATTTGGGAACTACAACTGCTCTGCAGTTAATACATTTGGAAATGATGGTGTTTTGGTGGAGTTGAAGGTCGCTGGTAGGTTGTTTAAGTCCATCTCTCTTTTTGCTTTAGTTTAGAAATAATCTTTGGCTCACCACAGAAAACATCATTGACTGCCTGGGAAACGACTTCAGATTCTCTATCATCAATATGTATTATTCTGCTTTTTGTCTGAATTTCTAAGGATTTAACCATGTCAAACACGCCAAAGCAATGGCAAAATTCATAGTCAGCCTTGGTAGAAAAACATGTGTTAGCGTTGAGAGCAAAAAATCTTTAAAACTAGGCAAGTTTGGAGCCTTTTTTTTTTCAATTTCTTATATATAATTTTTCATCATTTTGCAGCAAGCCCTTCAAAAGTTTTAGTTTGTATGAACACTATATATTTCACATAAGTTTAGACTGACTATCCTATGAAATTAATTCAGTTCCCTACATGCAAAAATTTCTTTGGGCCAAAATTTTCAACATGAAATTTGAGGTTTTTTGACATGAAAAGTGTGCAGTAAAAGGTTGGTGTAAGCAAAGTAATAATTAATTGCTTTTGTACTCAGTTATTCCCGGCCCACCACGTCAAGTGTTCGCCAACACAACATGCAAAGATGTTACACTGAAATGGGACCATCCTGAGTCTGATGGAGGAATGGTCATTACAAACTATGTCATAAGAGTTCGTAAAGATTCCATGCGAACATGGCATCAAGAGACGGTCGCTGGAAATTTACGTGAAGCAGACATCAACTACGATGACTTTAAGGCAGAAACACAGTATGGAGTAGAACTCATGGCAAGAAATGATGTTGGTTATGGGAAAAAGGAAACAATTTTTGCCACAACAAAAAAATACTGTGAGTGGCATCAGATTTTTAACTATGCCATGCCAATTTAAATAAGACAAGTATCATATAACAGTAACTTGTTTGAAAACACACATCCAGTATGCCTCCTTATTGCACTTTTGTTCCATTGTCCATTGTTTAGTTCCAAAAAGTATCAATACCTCCCCCCACTGAAGGGATGTTTTTCTAAGACCCCCGCTCAACCCTACTGGAAATTTCCATTTAGCATCATATTTTCCTTTAAATGTTTGGGCTTCTGTGGAGGAGGGGGGGGGGGGGAGTGTTATGGATATTTTCTATTTTCTGGAACTATACAATACTATACTAGCTGAGGTTAAAAATATAAATATCATTGGGTCAAACAGGGATGGCGCAGTGCTGAGAGTACTTGCCTCCCACAAACGCGGCCTGGGTTAAATTCCCAGACAAGGCATCGAATATATGGGTTATGGAATGATATTTTCTATTTTCTAGAACTATACAATACTATATACTTTAGCTGATTAACAGTGAACAGCATCATATTTCTCCTTGTAATATAAATGCTTACTCCACCCTGAGGTTATGAGAATTAAGGATATACACCCAAGGTGAAGTTTTTTGATATTTAATAACTTCTCCCCAGTATTTTTATAAGAAAAGTATGAGAACAAGAAAGGCGAATTCGTTCTTTGATATAAGGGGTTAAACAGCCTTAATTTTGTTTAACAGGCGTGCCTGGAAAACCAACAATTACCAACGCTGAAAATGAAGTTGACTCCACCTTCATTTTAACCTGGTTAAAGCCAAACTATGATGGTTTAGATAGTATCATCAAATACAAAGTGGAATGGAGGAAGAAGCCAATTACAGATGCTAGTGTATTTTTTGATGAAAAAAACATCGATGCAACCCAACTCACAGTAAATAATCTCGAGGGTGGCGCAGAGTACGAATTCAAAGTGTTTGCTAAGAACAGAGCCGGTTTGAGCGAGCCTGACACCATGACATTCAGAGTGAGGAAGGCGGGTGGTAAGTTTTATGCTACATTTGAATGTAGTACATTTTCATGCATCAAATACCTGTAAGCTTATTTTGTTAGCTACATTTTCAGCATTCACAGCCAACTTTGCTTTACAGTACATGTATGTGTACGGGCCAATGCTCAAATAATGTATCTTGCTGTCTGTCATGTGCAGTTATCGTTCTGCACAGGTGCCAAGGAGGTGATGGGATCTGAAGGAAAGGAGCTTTAAAGCCTGGTTTTCACTAGCGATGCAAGCTCAGGTGCAAGTACAAGCACAAGCATAAAAGCTTTATGTCAAGTGAAAATGAATGCAACGCAAGCATAAGCAAAGCACAAGAAAAGGAAAAATTTTGATCCTTGCGCTTGCGCTTGTGTTTATGCTTGTGTTGAGGCCATTTTTCACTGTGAAATAAGCATTCTTATGCTTGCGCTTGTGTCGCTAGTGAAAACCAGGCTTAAAAGTTGTGGGAATAAGGAATACAGGAAGGAGAAAGATCTGATACCTTTTTCCTTATCCCTGCCTTCCCTCCCCTCTCTTCCCCTCCTCTGAGTCTCCCCTCCATCCCATCCCTTAAGTACACGCAGTAAGTCTGGTGACAGTGGCATTCATCAAAATCCCAACCAACAAAGTGAACACCCTGGCTGTGAATTGAGAATAAAGTATCTATTTTACCAGTTTTTATGCATGTTTGTTGCCCAGCTAGCTGTTGTATTAACTTGTTATTATTTTACTGTAAGTGTGGAGATTAATACAATGTGATTGTGTTTTAATTTGTTTTAATCTGCTTAGCTGTTCCCAAACAATTTTATTGTTTTTCTAAATGATGAACTTAATCCTCATACTAAACAAAGTAACTCACTAACTGACAAAAACTACCGTACTTTTCTGGTGCGAATCTGACCTGCTTCGCAAATTAACAAGTATTAACATGAAACTAAACTTGACCAAACTTAACTACAATTTAACACACGTACTAAATGTTTTAAAGTTCCAGGAAGGAACTTTAATTAAAAATTATATCAAAAATAAAACTCAGTAAAATGAAGTCAATATTTTGAACAAGATAATTCAAATATTAAATCATATTCTAAAATATAAATTTATTCCATTTCTGTTCCCTCCCCGTGACTCAGAAGGCACAACTGGAGGTACAGGGCCAAGTAAGTGTCATTGTAATTCCTCAGCTTCATCAATCATTCCATTTATTGATTGCTACTTAAGCCTAGTTTTCATATCTCAGGAAAGTCTCAGTGGTTTTCAGTGTTTTCCGATCGTCCCAGATTTTGCCGAGATGTGGGGAAATCGCCAGACGTCTGTCCCAGATTTGAGATATTCGTTGGTGACAGGCGCTATTTTTATTTATCAGGGGGAAGTGGGGAATTGGAGCAAAGCAATTTAGAGGATTGGTAATGAGCTAAAACTGTCGCCAACGTCCCCGACAGTACAAATTTGAGTTTTCATATGTCGGGACTGATCACTAACCATCGCAAAAATCTGGGACGCATCATGATAACAGAAACACTCCCAATTTTCCCAATTTGTCTGCAACCCTCCCAGACGATAGGGGGTGTCTATGATTTCCAGTTGTCATTATTCAGAAAAAGGTTTGGGACAGTCAGGAAACAGTGAAATCCCCGATCACCTGGGATTTTTCCGACACATAAAAAATAGGCTTTAGAATGGGAGTGTATTTTTGACAGAAATTTGTTCCATCTTAAAGGGAACAAGGGGGGAAATCAAAACTTCTAAGAGAATGTTTAACTTACATGTTTTACTCTTTGCGTCATCATTGAAAATAATGTGAAACATAAAAAAGAAATACAGAGGGGAACTAAGATCATGAAGGGGATAAATCATGAAATAATTTATAATGAAATACTATATGCAGCAATATAAAGCAAATTCACCTTTCCTTTTTTTACGAACACAAAAAAACTGTGCTAAAATCTTAAAACTGTCTTGTTAAACAAAACCTGTCAAGGATTTATTGAAGATCCGTTCCATAAATTAAATTCCAAATTATGAAACTCTTCCAAAAACTGATATACCTAAATAAATAATTTCTTTAAAGTGGTAGTCTGTTTATTGAAATTAAGATGTTCAGATTGCTTAGAACTTATTGTTACTTCATAGTGACACTTGTATGGTTTTCAAGGTCAGGTTTACTTATAAAAGACTAGCAATCAATAAATAATAAAATCATATACCACTGATACATGCATGAAGAAGTTAAATATAAACAAAACTTGTCTAGAAACTAAAATATTATAATGCTAAATGACATAAAACCCATGATTTAAATCTTCTGGCACAAATAATATGATCAATAAAATATAATGCTCACTAAAAAATTAGGGTTAAAATATAAAGCAGCTAAAAAATTAACAAAAAAATTAAACAGAATTAAATGTCTGTCCATTTCTCTTCTGTATGTTCTGTTCAAACCTTTACTCTATGTCAATTTTTTATTTTATTTTGTTTTTATTTTTGTTTATTTGTTGTACTTTGTGTTCTATGATATGACAACTTATGGAACTCAACAAGTATCATGCTGCTATGCTGGTGCATCTAATTGAGAGGGCAAGAAACAACAAGTTAATTGTGTCTGATTCACTAATATTTTTAGCGACAAAAATAAATTAAGCTCTGATGTATTTCTAATGAATTTTGCTTTCATTTCCTTCGTTTTTAAGTTTTATCCCTTTCTGTTTGATTGTTGTTGCAAATCTTTGTGTTGCTATAGAATCCTTTAACTGCCGGAAATGATTAGAATCTAATTTCTCATTGTGTTATTTAAACACTGTTAAAGATGTAGGAGAAGAGAAGATCAAAATATCATCAATAAGGATCGATGATGGTTTATTGTCTTAATGAGCTGCTAATTCTCAGAGCTGACTCTAAAAAGATGTGCGACAGTCAGCTAAGAAAACTGATGTTTTGAGCTTGTGAATGAATGGGTTAAATTATATTGTCTTATGTACATACCAACAACATTTACCGATATTGAAGAAGTATACTTACTATGTTTTTGTTTACTGAAGCAAAATAACTTGAGTACACTTTGGAATTCACTACTCAGTCGACAAAATACTATGCACGTATATTTATGCTTATCAAAGTAGCAGTCACTGTTGGCACTTAACATATATTTACAGAACGTGAAAAAATGTCAAATTATGTCATATTTTTTTATACTAACTTAAAAACTTGGTTGTCCTCTTAGCCTATCCCTCCCCAACCGGAAAACGCACATCAAGCACACACACAACAGAAAACAAAAAGCGCGTGATCCCATGTAAGTGAAGTTATCTTGTATGGAATGCGAGGCAGGTATTTATGAACCCATATCAGTCTGAGACAGGCGGATGGAAGATGTCTTTTTGCATACTTTTGGTGTCTTTTTGTTGTGTGTGGTCAGTTCAGGAACAAATTTGTGACTTTGTGCCACTGTTTAGTCAAGTTAACTTTACTTAGACATGATATCAATGATACAAAGATGCTCTCCCGTTGAGAAATTTTTATTTCTGCAACATTCAAAATTATAAAAGAGTTTTTGGCGCTGTTGCTTAGTCAAGTTAAGCTTTATTTAGACATGATGTCAATTCATACAAAGATGCTTTTCCAAGACACTTAATGTTTGTGAGACATTCAAAATGAACAGCTGCAAGTAAAAGGTTTGCTCATTTGTCTGTCTGATGTGCATACATAAGTAGGTGACAATGTGCATGTTTGTTCCTGTTGTTGTTGTTGTTGTTGTTGTTATTGTTATTATTATTATTATTATTATTATTATTATTTATTATAATTATACTTTTGGTGTCTTTTGGTGTATTATTATTATTATTATTATTATTATTATTATTATTATTACTATTATTATTTATTTTTTGTAGTTAATATACTTTTATTATCACTAAGGAGAATGGCAGACAGTAAACATGCTCTAAATTCTATACTAATTAAATAGAACATTGCATTTGAAATACCTTTAAAAGACAAGTATAATCCAAAACAATAACACTCTAGTCCATTAAATTACAGTTCATTAACGGTTCTATAAACTTAGCTTCTTAAAAACTAACCCCTTGAGAAATGATCTGAAGTACATAATTTTTTTAACACTAGTCAGCCTCATTAATAATTTTTTCCTAATTTTTTTTAGTTTATGGTAAACACAACATTACATGAAAAATATTTATGCATCTTTTTGTTTTAATTAATTTTTTTGTCTCGCTATTTTAATTTGCTTTTCCTTTTCTTTTGTAACATTACTTTAGCTGGCTGTTTCCCCTTGGCTTTACCTTTACTACTTTGCAATCTGTTCTTTAGTCCTTTTTTGTTTCCAATATTTGTTCAGTTTCTTTGTTTCTCTTTGTGTTTTCCACATAAACAATGATGCACATTTTCCAATAGTGCATTCCTTTTAACCCTTTAACCCCCAAGGCAAAACGACATTTTCTCCAGATCCAAGACTACAGACTCAATGTGCATGTATGATATACCATTTTAAAGCTACTCATGAATGTAGTTTATAACTGATATAATTATGAATGAGAAAAGTTATGGCTTTGAGATAAATGGCCTTAAAACGTAAAAATTTTAAAGTTCAAAAACGTCCCAATCCTTGTGTATATTAGGTATACCTCTAAACTATAGCTCATTTTGCAGTTCTCAACATGTTCATTAATGTGAGAGATGTACTAAGACCCACCACTTCTAGGGGAAAAAAGTTGAAAAGTTATGGGGGTGGTCAACATATCACATATGGGAGGGGGTTAAGATTTTATCCTTTTAATGAGTAGATCTTCACAAGATCATCTCTGTGTCAAAAATTCATAGAAATCTGTCAAATATTGAAAGAGTTATGGAATTATGTGCCAATTGGCACTCTTGGGGGCTAAAGGGTTAATTTCCTCATTACATTTCTGTTAAAAATTAATACACTTTGAAAGCCCCCCTCCACCTCCTCCCCTCCTGATCTCACACATGTTTGCAAGCAGACCTCAACCTAACAAACCTATCAGTGGATTTCAATCTCCTTTCCTGAAAATTTACGTTTGACATTTTCTTTGGACATTCCCATTTGTAGTTACAAAACTTTCAATAATAAAATTAAAACAGTCCCACCCAAACTGAACTGAACTGAACTGAATTACACAACCTCGCATAGGCTATAAAGAATGCTACAAGTGTTTTTATATCATGAATCAGAGTATAATTATAGTAGCTCAAGTCATAAAATGATCAAATACAACAAAGTGTCTTGGCATTTGTATTAAAAGAAAGTCAAGACTTGGTGTCAAATTTTGTAATAATAAGGGTTAGTAAGGGTCTCCGATGTTACTGAAAGAGTTAAGTTAAATGGACACTGTCACAGAGATTTCTCTTTGTTTTGGTAAAACTACTCAAATATTTGACAAGCACCTTTCTCTAACAGCAAATTGCCTTTAGAGCACCAAGAAGAAAATATTAAGTGATTTCTCCTGGGATGAACTAACTATCATCAACGTTTTAGCAATATCTCCAAAATGAACAGGAAGAACTTAAAAAATTGGCCAGCTTTTTCAAGTTGCAGTCCATTTTAATCCTAGCCATCCGCAGCCAAAGAAAATGAACACTTGTTTCTGTGTACTAGAAAGGTAATTGTAACAAAATTGACCAATTATTTCACATTTCCATGGATACAACTAAGTTTTTTGGCTATTCAAAGTAACACTACAGATATGTGATACCACCCCTTTCACCATTTCACCATTTCGCACCCCTTAGAACTTTCTGAGTTTTAAACTGGCACTAACCTTACAAGCTTTGTTGTAGTTCCTTCAGGAAAACCTTTCCAACCCACTTCAACTCCCACTTCAGCCAAGGTCACTGAACCTCGGCCAGCAACTGTAGAATACTGTAAGTCTCTCAGTTGGTGCTTTTTTGCCATTCATTCATGCATGCATAAACAATGCAAGCATATCCATAGACTTTCTCTTCATCTGTACAAGTGTCATTTCTGGTGCTTGCTGCAAGCTTTGTTCCCTGAAAAAATTAAGCAGCATTTTGTAAAAAAGGGAGGGGCTCTAATCACCAGTTGGTTTGTAATAAAGAATAATATTTTACCCATTCCCTTCTGGAATGTGCTTTTCTGTCAGCAGCAGTAGCAGCTACAACTCTTTTTGCTCCATTGAGGAGATCCTCATCACTGCTTTTCAATTCAAGGTTTTCGTCTGAAAAAGGTTAAATTCAGTGGTTTCACTTGAAAGTGGAAGCTGAGTGCCAAAGCTTAAGCAGCATAATTTAAGCATCAAGTTTAACTTTCCACCTTCTTCCACTTCCTATCCTGTACAAATGCCTGCCAAAATTCTCAGATGTCTGCCTACTTTGACAAATTCTCTCTCATGGCTTCTTCAAACAATCATGGAATCCTTACTTCATCCATTTACTTCTGCATTCAGCCTTGCTAGGCTGTTCACAGTCTCTTATTTTTCCGTGGGATTTTCGAGACTCGTACGCTTCGATCAAACTCCCACCATCTTGGTTTGTAACAGCGGGCGCAACCTGGGAAGACTGTCTAAATTACTGAGGGGAGCAGGAGTAGGGAGGTCTATCCTGACTAGGGGCCCCCTCAGTAGTTTAGGCACTCTCCCCATGTTGTGCTCACCGTTACAAACGAAGATGGTGGAAGTTTGATTGAAGTGTGCGAGTCTCGAAAATCCCACAGTCTACCGTCTACAACCTTGCCTATATCTTTCTATCGTACATGTATGTGTAGAATCATCGTACATGTCCATTTCTCACTTAATCATCAGACTGCCGTGTAGTCTTGAGCATTGAGAATCTTTATTCAATTCTCTGAATGTGCCATCTCTTTGAATCTGGTTGTAGCTTCTGGGGAATCAACCAAACTAACCACTACAGCTGCAAGTAAGTTAAAATTCTTTCAGCAAATATTGATAGGGGTCTGCTGATTGTTGAAAAACATGTACAATTAGCTGCACAAAAAAAATATTGGATTTCTGTTTCTAATTATTTGAAATAGTACCAATGCATTTTACTATATGTTTTACATTTCGTTACCCGATAAAAAACAAACTGGGGCGAGAGGCATAAGGCAAGCAGATGCCACTGATTTCACAAAGGCTAAATCCATTTACTCATACAAAGTAAATCACTTATTGATGCATTTGGTATACCTGACATTTCTTAAATAAGAATAAGATTTATATTAATCTGGATGATTCACTAAACAAGATGAAGTTTGTCCATAATCAGTAGTCCCCTATGTATTCATAACCATAACTTCTAATTCTTGATAATTAAAATAACATTAAACCTATAATTTTAAATGTTCTTATATGATACAGGTTTGCTTCAGACTAAATAAAGGAAATTATAAACCCTTAAATGTCTAACCATGTGCCAGACAACTTTTTTTTAAAAAATACAGCTATTTAAATAATTTTGTACATTTTCAGGAAACTGAAAAACAAATAGTGTTAATTTTAAGTTTGCTAAATATCACAATGTTGAGATAAACGGTAGCTTGGGGTGGTTTTAAAATGCAAGACCTGTGTGCACGCAATCAATCCTTCAATTTCTTATGATTCAAATCCAACCATTTCTTTACTTTTACGATCGCACCGCTGAGCTAACGGCAACCCTTCATGGGCAAAGAGAATGTTCAAGTTGAACCTCATCTGTAAAATATTACAGAAATAGCTCTATAGAATTATTTGTTTACACAGAGCATAACCTTGACCCTAACAAAGAAATAACACTAAACGGATCATACCACCAAGACCACATCATTTTAACAAAACAAAACTGCTAACCATGTATAACAGTGTGTGAATGTTAACCATACAATTTGTTAACCCTGAATAAAAAAAATTCTAATCCTCACATCAAGTCCGAATATTAACCATCACACTTACAATATTAATTAATAAACCACTGTATAAACCTTGATCGTGTCACATACTAACTATTATAAAAGAACAAACTGTGTTTCTCACAATTCTGGTTCAATGCTGTTTTTAATCCAACTTTTATAACAATTTTTGCGCCTGGCTCATGTGTGAAGTGGTAAGCCCACACTCGATGACTTCAACTTTTGAGAAATCGATTTAACGTGGCATCAATCTGGTAACAAGTCACTAAGGCTCACAGATTGAGAAACAGCAAATATGGAGGCCATTCATACAGTTTATAATTAATCAACAAAAGACCAAGAACCTTTTTTCCTGGTCGCCATTTTTTGGTCGTGTCATAGCCTAACATCTACCGTGCAGAACAACTTTCTACATTTTTTGGAACCAACGTCAGAGTCCTTGGATTTTGAACACAGCAGGTAAGCTAGTCCCAGCAAAAACAATGTGATAAGAGAGTGCACTTCCTGTTGTCTTGTATTCGAAAAACCCTTCCATGTTGCTAATTATCTTAGCATAGTGTATTAAATTAAGACTTAAAATACCAGTAATATTGCATGTACATTCCAACTCAATATCAAGAGGAACATTTCTGCTGCAATAAATTTCTGTTATTTGCAAAGGGAGAAGTTCAAACTTGGGGCAAGGGGTGAGGATGGGCATTAGTTCATTGTAATTTGCCATCCCCCTCCCCTCCCCCCTTTCCCCCCCAAAAAAGCTATTGAGGATTGAAAATATTGAGTATAAATTTAAGTGTTTTGGTCTGAGATTGGGTGATAATTTTGAGCTCCCCAATTCCCAAGGGGTGACGAAGAAACCCCCTCCCTCCCCAAGTTGAAGTGCTATTCAAAACTACCGTGTAGCATGAAAATTTTGCGCGTTCTAATTTTTGCGGATTTTGCGGATTGACCTCGATCCGCAAAAATTAGTTTCCGCAGAAAAAAACACCCGCAAAATAAAACGCCGCAAAAATTAACTCCCTTCAGTCAAATTTAAAACTCCTCTTTAGTAGACTTCTGCCACTGGAGCGATATACATTGGACTTAAACAAGAACATTAACATGATTTTCCATCAACTTCCATCGACTTTCCAGACTTGAATCGTGCATCAGGCCAACCATGTTCTATTGGCGCTTCTGCGACGGGCTGCACAGAAGTGCAGAAGTTCAACTGAACAAGAATGTTATTATTATTGACTGAGTCTGTCTCATTGCGTAACAATAGGGCATAGTTTTGCATTTTAACAGGCCGCTCCCAGTTAGGTCTCAAAGCACATCTTTCACTCGAAAGCCCCTCTGTATGCATAGAAAGGTTTCAGCTACGGTAATTCAAACATTCATACTGCTTTCTTATGAAATAATATACGGCAATAGCGTCGTGGCAAACCATATTAACGAAACAGTGTTTGGCTGTGCATGGTAGGGGTAGGCTTTTTGTTTTTTTGTTGTTCAGTCCCTTTGCGCAGTAAGGTATTTCAGTGATATGTCTCTAATATGTAACTAGAGTGAACTGTGACTCAATTGACCGTACAATAAAAGTTGAAAATATTCAGGTTTCTTCCACTTAATTGTTCTGCAGCTTGAACCAGAGTATCGCAAAAATTAGTTCCCAGCAGAAATTTCAGTCATCTCGAACCGCAAAAATGTGTTCCCGCAAACCACAAAAAATCGCCAATCCGCAAAATAAAACTCCCGCAAAATTTTCATGCTACACGGTATCAAGAGAAAGTCGCATTTTGAAAGAGGTCGAAACTTGATATCAGCTTGTTTTCTAAGATAAGCCGCAATTGAGATAAAAGACAGGTCACGTTAAATGCTACCGACTTAAGTTTGAGTTAAGCTTAAACTTATGTTTTAAAGTTTCGCTGTTTGTTCGTTTTTCTGTTTCTCGTTTCAAAGTAAAAATTAAGCTTACTACGATTCGTTGTCAGTCCACACAAGTGTAGGCCTTCCTTGAAAATAAATAGTTTCTACGTCATACATACTAGTTAAATATCACTCATAGAGTAAATTGCCTTAGTTCACAACTAAATTGCGCAAGAAAACATCACAAAAACAGCTCATACAAATCCATACCTTCACCGCCAGTGGCCATATTGGAATCCCCAGCAGGCAGTGCAGTCGTGACAGCCTGGGAGATGGCCGGCCTCTCGCCCGATTATAACTGAAATTCAAACGATTCAAACAGTTTCGGAAATTAAACAAAATTCTAAGCTTTTGTTTTAGGATCTACTTTTCGTTATCTTAGGAATCAATGTTTTGCATTTTCCAAGATAAAAGTAGATTTTAAAAAAATCACTACAAGCTTTGAAAGATTTTGAATTCAAAAGTATTATAAAAACCATATCTAGAGGGATTTGTCTCGTTAATTTATACTTAACTTACTCGTAATACTCAGAGTTGACTCGTTTGTACTGCAGTATTCTATAAATAACGTTTTTTGGAAGGTATAATAAGACTGGTTTTGTGGTTTACTGAAGTCTGCGCTATGGGTTGGGTACCCTGTGTGCAGACGTTGAAGGAAGTGTTTTGGTTCCGTTTATCTCCTTGTAGATGAACCCGAAGTTGGAGCTCGCACAGAAGCCGGACTCGGACCAGGAGCTATCGCGGGCATTGTCATTGCTGTCATTTTAATAGTGCTCATCACTATTGATCTCTTCTGCTGCTTCTTCAACTCGTGCGGAGTCATCTTTTGTTGTCACCAGGCCCTTTGCGGTGGAGGCGGCTCGAGGAAAGACGACTGTAAGTATGGCGACTGAGTAGAGTAAGACACTTTATCAGCCATGGCACGCTGACTCAGTAGCCACTTCTTTGAGTACCAAAGAACAAATTGACAAACTTTTCCACGAAAAATATGGGATGAAAGTTTGCCTCTAACTCTTGGCTTGGAAAACCCCAAATGAGCAAATTCGACAGCAAATTCAGTAATTCAAAACCAAATTGGAGAACACCAAAGTCAAACCCTGGTAATTTACTCAAATCTGTATCCAAGAGTCCAAAATGTCGTGAATGTAAACAGCACATTCAAAATTCTTTTGAACTAAATTCAAAGTGACCAACCTCGGCCAAGGGTCCCTCCTCATCACGTCCAAGGGAGCAACGTGAAGAGCAGAGACCCTGGGAACGAGGTTGCAAAATGATTTCCTAAACTTGCTAGGCAAAATACGTATTATTTCAACAATCTACTTTAGTCGGAATATTTCAAGGAATTTCAGCAAATCAAAAGTGACGATTTTCTCTTAACAAATAAAAGTACTCAAATTCTTTGAGCATTTATTAATGCCATGTTTTTATTTTCCTTTTTCAGACAAAGATGGCAAGGCCACGGAGATGGAAAAGTAAGCACTCTTTCATCTGTATATCTTCGACAACAACAGCATTTTCTTTTATGTTGCTTAGTTGTTCGCAAGTCAATCTCGTACCCAGAGTCCTCAGGCTCTTTGGCCGGTGGTTAGTCGCCAGGAGACTGGCGACCAACCACTGGCCAAAGAGCCTGAGGACTCTGGGTACGAGATTGTCTGCAGCTAATCGAGGCTGATAACTATCTTTTTTGATTTCACAAGAATTGTATGCTTTTAACCCATGTAATTTCTTACACCACTCTTCTTCTTTTGTAGACAACCGCTGCCCAAGGCTCAACCTGTGTAGCTGCAAGCTAACATTCATAGCAGTCAACAGGATTAGCTTCTATGAGTTGCAGCAAACGACAACGCGCTTTATTTTCGAGTTCATTAACTTTGTGACTTGACCTAAAAGTTAAATGGTGTCATTTTAAATGGACGATAAAAAACGCAGTGATCATTTTAAGAAGCATTTTTGCGGTGGAGCTCAGTGTATCAGTGCTTATTTTTCGCTTTTCATTACAAGTTTGGAGAGTTGCATAACATAATTTATTCTTACGAGGGCATATTTTCACTTTTTTTCATAAGCATCCTATGATTGTGGGAGTATTTGAATTTATTTCTTTCATTCGCAGCACAAAACGATAAATTTAAGAATTGAGCTGGTTTTTTTTTTATTAAATCGACGGCTGAATGACCGAGTAATATGGCTTTAGCAACAGCGAACGAAGTTGTTAGAACTTCTCCCTGTCGTGAACAAACTAATGATATACAACGTACTTTTCTAACAAAAGACACAAATTTCATCTTACTTGTGCAATAGAGTTCTCTGTATTTACGGATACTTTTCTGTACTTTTTCTAATGTTGTGATATATGCGTTATTTTATAGAGATTTTCCCATCATAATGTGCCAATCAAGAAAGCTAAAAGTCAAAACGCGAAGTACTGTTATCTGCGCGGGAAAATCCAACAAACCCTTCTAAATTTTGACGTGACTGAAATGCCAAGTACTTGTTCCACTCTGATTGGCTGAATCATGTCCCACGTGGTTTTTCCTAGCGAATCAAAACGCAACGAAAATTAAAACAAAGCAACCACACATCATTTCACAAAATGTAGTCTGGAACTAAGCCAATAATTATCCGATTACAATTATTTTGATAGTCCTTCGCGCTAAAACGACAGATTTCAAACAGAGAACATCGAACGTAAAGCAACTCAACAAACTTTTTTCAACGTTTGAACCCATTCTTCATTTTGATAGAAATAAACAAAAACAGGACCTTGTTGTGGTTCAGTCCTCTTCATCAATTTGATTTCTTATCAGTCAAATCTTTGTTTATTTGATATATAACATGTAAACACAGCAATTATACTAGCAGAAAAGGTTGAAATTCCTTTCACTTTTTTCAACATGAAATGGGGCTTTAATACTCAAGGAATTGAGTTTGCATTTTGAACATTTGTATATTGAGTTGATTAACATCCTAGCACCGAATTTTTAGTCATTTTCCTCAGAAATTACGTCATGTGTTTATCAGAATTGTCCTTATTTCACAATAAATCCAATGTGCTGCAATTTACCATGTAAACCGTGTTTTTTCAGTCATAAAACTACCTATTTGTTGCTTTGAGAACGAAATACTAACGGAAGAGGGAAATAACACTGAAATTTTCGTCGTGCCTAGATAGATTAGCTAGTGTTTAAATTAGGCATAATACTTGGCAGTTGTGACAGATCAGTACATATCATCATGATCCAGTACATGTAATTTGACTTCACTTTAAACTGCCTCCTTTCTTCAAGTAAAGGCGGAAATATAACAAGATGATGCCAAGGCATGTAGAAGTGGTTTAGGGACTGGGACGAGTTCAGTCCAAACGTGTAAGACAGCGATTAAAGGCTAATTTTCATGTACTGGCGATATAACGAATCGATTTGGCCTAATTCGACTTAGAAAATGAGTGATGAGTGGACGAATATCTGCCCAATTTATTAAAAACTGCGGCAGTGGTACAGATTTTTGTATCAGGCTGATTTTCATTCCGTGCTACAGCAACAGAAAAAGGAATCAGCCGAAAAATTGTCCCGTGCGATTGAGCCTACTTGGTCGATAAATCGGTGGGTGAAAATTAGCCTTAAAGCACGATGAAAGAAGCTAATTTAACAGTGTCACGTAATATTGTTATAACAGTGTGTGTAATTGACAAGCTTAAAAAAGCGTCTAATAAAATACCTCAAGGCACGATCATCGTGGTTGCTTGTCCCTCTCTTCTACACTGAACTCCAAGCGGTCTCTACTTTCTCTCGAAACATTGAAACGTGGAAACACGCGAGTATGTTGCGCGGAATGCGTATGCAATTTACCTTAATAGCCAGTTTATACTGGTAGCCAAAGATGACTATATGATTCAATAACCCTTAAATATCACCACTCCTAACCAACTTATAATGATGTCCGCACTAAACTGAGCATTGTTTAATTAACACGCTAAAAATTTGTCTTAACCCAGAACTAACCTTTAACGTTACATATATATGGTTACTGAACCTAATTGTAGTATAACCTTAGTATAATAATTCTCTTCAGTATCGATGAGTAAACTGACCACCATGAACTCAATACAGTCCACAGCTTGACTTGCAAATTTTGATCGGACGTGAGTTTATGACGGTTTACGTCAGATACTGTTGAAAAGGATACCTTTAAATTAATAAAAAGACCAAGTTTGCGAGTTTCGTCTTTTAAAATAGCGAGATTTCAGGAATTTTTGAGACGTTTCTATGAAGGCGTCCCAAACAAACGTGTATGATTTTCAGACTTAAAGCAATTACACCTTCGCTATTTAAATGACTAGACTCATACTTTTCCTGTTTACTAAAATTTAAGGTGGTTTTCCCAGCAGTGTCAATGGCTTCTTGTTACCTAGCCTACGTCAAAGTTTTAAATTTCCGCGATACAGGAGAATCAGCCTCTATGGATCTCTATACTCGGCAATACGGAATAAAACAGAATTGATTTGGTGAAGCTATGCACTTTACATTCCTAAAGCAAATGCGGGAATGCATTTAAGAACTGTTTACTTCCTGCTAACACCCCATTGAGGTCATTTTTCATGGACTTGAAGCATCTAAATGATTTTTTTACAATAAATGAGAAAATCAAAAGCATTGAAAAGGATCGAAACCGGACCATTACGAATTAAAAGGTAAGCCATTATAAAAGTTTAAGTTGATGTTATGTAGGTGATTTAACTTAATCCTAACGGTTTATCATCACTTAATTCTAATCCGAAATCATAATGTTGATCCAGTCTAATATCTTCTAATATATCACACAAAAGTTCACTCGTCCCCATGCGTCTCTCTTTAGCTGGATGTGGTGCGCATTGTGTTGTGGGGCTGACACAGGAAAGGCTTTCGTCCTTCCCATCAAGCCGCGCGCTTCTGTTTTCCCGCTCTTTCCACAACATACGATGCCACCCCTTGTGGACAAAGTGCACAATTTAACACAAAACAAAACATTGAAAACAAACTTAATTTCTTAACTCCTAATAAACTATTTCCTGAACCGAGTGTGGCTGATATTTAACAAATTTTAACCCAAGCACTGACTAACTGAAGTTTATATTATAAAGCATTAATTCATTAACTGTGTTTTTGCAGATTAACATTTTACTCTAGCCTACAAGAAATTATCATTAAATCAAATTGTTCCGTTTTTGTTTAGCTTTGTCTTGCACAAGTAGATGCGTTTCGTCAACTTATAGTTTGTTTTGCATGTTCTGTGTTTTTCAGTACTAAGTTGTGTAACATTTTATTTATAATTAATGTTGCTTTTTGTTGCTTATTTGTTTCGTTTAGTTTGCATTTTTAAGTAATTCTTTCTCCGCGAGCAGAAATACTAAGTTGTAGTTGACAACTTCCCGTAACTGCAAGTCGCACTTAAGAGATAACTTTACGAATGTGAATCCCATCGCACATAACATTTAGCTCAGATGTTTAACAAAACATAAGAGGGGATGCCGATTTCCTTCCTTTACACTGTCAAAGAAATTACGTTTTATTGATTTTATTTGGAAATTAATAAAGTAATAAATGAAATTGAAAATTGAAGATGAAGTGGCGTTATAAAACCTCTGTGTTTGGACAACACTTTCAGTGTCCCAACAGAACCAGTACGCCGTTAATTCTCCGTTTCTTTGAGATTGTTTGCGGCCTGTTGATATTTATTTTTTTTTTGACTTTTTAATAAATTTTATTCAGCACACTAAGAATACATTGCATAAAAAACTTACACATATTTGATTAGCATTGTTTACCTCTCAGTAATAATAAACAGAGGAGAGGTTTCCATACCGAAAAGAACTTGTTCATTTGACCCTTAAAATTTAGTATACTTCTTTGCACAATGGTTTTGTTCTTGACAAAATCAAAATACTGATCGAGGGTAGGGGTTTTTTGTTCAAATCGGCTTTTCAGAAATATACATCGTTTCCCAAAGAGAATGAAGTAGTTGCACATGTGACTGCGGCTTGTTGATATTGTCGTTGTTGTTGCTTACGACTTCTTTTTTTCTTTTCTTGTAATTCACCGTAGAACCGCCAGTGGAAGGAATTACAAGTCCACTTGGAGCAGGGGCCATTGCTGGCATTGTAATTGGCGTCATCTTGATCGTGCTAATCGCCATCGATTTGTTCTGCTGCTTTTTCAATTCCTGTGGTTTGCTGTTCTGTTGTAAACAAGCCCTTTGTGGTGGCGCTGGTGGTGGAGGAGCGAAAGGAGGCTGTAAGTGTAACGCCGTTTAATGCATAAAATCGTACCTTTACATGCCTTACTATTCCTGTCAACTCTCTCGCCTCAGGCGTGAGTCTGTTGCCTGCGGGTTGACTGAATTTCGATCTCATGCCAGCTCACGCTTATGGACCAATTTCTCAAGCTTGGTTGAAGAATGTGAGCTATTATAGCCTTACCTGACACACTTTCCAAAAACATGTAAACTCAAATCAATGCCGAGAAACTAAAAGACTATGTAAAATGAGTAAACGATTCTTTGCCCAGAATCTCTGATTCTTGAAAGTCCGTGTGGAACATAACCATTTTCTTGAGAACTTCAGAATTATTTGGAACGTCTTCGGAATCTTCGGGTGTCTTCGGAAATCTTCGGATATAGTCGCGTCATTTTCGAAAATCCTGGCACTCGCCTTTGAGTCAGAGTTGGCAGGTATACCTTACGTCTACGGCAAAGGTATAACGTCGCTTAACTTTTTCGCAGACGAAAGCCACGCAAAATCCAGAAAAAATTCACATCGCGCGGCAGGCTTAACTGCGGTCTAACAAGAAAAGCTCGTACATATAGGATCATATAGACGGAGGATATTACACGGCGGCGCGAAGATATGACGGTGTAGAATAATTAGGCAATCGTATGGCGTCATGGAAACGAAAATGACGGCTCGAAGAAATTTTAAAACGAAAATACGCGATAATGAAATCCGATTTTTAGAACACTAAAATGCATCTCTACTTCATGTACTTCACACATACTATTTTCAACGATCAACCTCGTTCCCAGATTCCTCTCTCTTCCTCTCTTGAGAAGATCCTAAGAACGGGGTTGTCAAACGATTTGTCGTCAATTTGTTGTAAGATTGTAAGAGTGGCTGTTTCTTTTAATACCATGTCTCATGCAACAACAGCTTCTTTCGTGAGAAATTTAATTTTTTGAAAATCTTGATTTTTCCGGGTTTTCTTTTCAGATGTGGATAGCAATGCTACAGAAATGGAAAAGTAAGTATTCTTTTTAATTATTTGACTGAAATTTTGGTTACCTTACACCTAAGACGCAAGGGTAATGTTCCTTTGAAAATGACTGGGTGATCGGCGGACTGTTCTTTGTTTGGGGGGGGGGGGGGGGAGGGGACAGAGGTAAATTTTTGGACTCGTTCCCTTAGGATGCTAAAATCGATTGGCGTTAAAGTTATCGTGGTACCTGGGGTTTTAAACCGAAAAATATGGCAGGAACTAGCAGTATGAATGATAGGTCTCGTGAGTCCCCTGTAGCTCAGTGGTAGAGAATCTGAACTAGTAATCAGAAGATCGTAGGTTCGACTCCTGTTGGATGAACTCTGAGTTTGTTTTTTTCCGAGTATGCCTGTGTCACTGACTGAAAAACTGCATCAACCATGACAGGAACTGTTCATCTGTTAACTCGTTG
Source organism: Pavona decussata (assembly GCF_977016875.1). NCBI lineage: Eukaryota > Metazoa > Cnidaria > Anthozoa > Scleractinia > Agariciidae > Pavona > Pavona decussata. The sequence continues at coordinate 2,116,991 of NW_028145541.1, forward strand.
AAGGGGCTTGTAAAACACGAGAGGCTTAGTTTCGGAATTTTACGGAAATTGTGCATCTGATTGGGCCTATGGCTTAAGACAATTATGATACACGGTGCAATATTGAACCGGCTGTTCAACAGATGTTGAACAGTGTAAAGCTTGATTTTAAAAACAAGCCCTTTAGCCATTTATGAAAGTTGCTTAACATTGTTGCATGCAGGAATAAGAACCTAGTTTACCCAGTCTCGTACCCAGTTGAGTCCTCAGGCTCTTTGCCAAGCGGTCGATTGCCAGGAGAGTCTCTAGGAAAATCGGGAAAAAATTAAATTTTTGGATTGGTTTCTTGCATTGCCTTACCACAGAAATTCTGCGGTAAAAAATTCCAGTATCTCAGAGTCTCTTCTGGCGACCAACCGCTGACCAAAGATTATGATGAATCTGTGAACGAGTTTAAGTGCGAAATTGGATAGAACCTGGCCCTCTCCTGTGCAAAAACGTGCAGCATGTTGAACGACATGTGCAAACTGATCTCTTTTCCAATATCTTTACCGTTTAATTTGTATCTTCTAGGAAAAAGCTGGCTGCACAAAACTCGAACGTGTAACGGAGAGCCTACAGTCCCATATATAAGCGGCAATCTTCAATGTAAAGGATTCAAGACAATGAACTTTATAACCTCAATAAAAGTTAATTGGTGTGATTTTTAAAACTGGAAAGATAAATCGCTGTGGGTATTTTAAGGAATACATTCATGGTTGTAGTGCTATACCAGCTCGGCTTTAGCAACCAAAATTATACCAGATTACATAGAAGTGTATTCTTTTCCGGGTTGGTACATTTGCAGAAATATAGTTTTTTTTTTTTCCTCCCATTGTGTAAGTATAAATGAGGTTAAATAACTTTTTCATTTATTATTAGTGATGCGCGTTCTTTTGAATTGTTAATTGTGAGCATATTTGCGTCAACTGTGTCGTTATCAAAAATATCTTTTTTCTTCTTTCAAGAATAAAAGCAAATCTACTATAATTTTGGTAAGTTTACGGTATACAATATTTCTAGAGGTTTATATTGATTTCGATTCGTTTCAATCAAAACTATTACTGCACACGTTCAATTTATAGCTAACCTAGTATGAAGTGCACAGAGTTCTTATGCGGCCAATACAGCTATGAGTAAAAATAATAATGATTTCAGATGTACCAGTTAAGGTAAAGTGGAGTTGTAGTATCCACTTTAACTTCTTTTGCACACGTCGCGTGCAGATCGGCTGTCTAATTATAGCTTCCAGAAAACCAACCGAATTTTGCGACAACCTCGTTCCCAGGGAGAAGAGAGAGCCTGGGAACGAGGTTGACTTTGCGGCTCGGAGGTTGTCATCAAATTGTAACTTAACAGACGATCTGAACGACAGTTTGTGAATTGGTTCAAATGATCGCAAGGTGGCACTTCGCGCTCCATAACTTGTTTGCTAGGGAAGTCAGCCATGGCCAGATAAGAGGTAATGCCATTTGTACGCTGCTAGCCAGTACGAAATAATTGAAACATTATTTTTTAGTGTCCCAGATAAATTACTTGGAAAACTGTCAGTTTTTATGCAGTTGTGTCAAACCTTGTAATAATGCAGCTTAAAAAATTATGTTTCGACGCGACGTCATAAAACAGCAGGCTGCAAAATAGTCACTATCTTTTGCGTCGGTTCGTTGTACGAACACGCGCGAACTTCGAACCGAGTGAGGACTGGGGCGTGTAAGGATCGTGCGCGAGAATACACGCTTTCGGGGCCTCGCGAGTTCGTGTTTTCTCCCCCAGTGGATTTTTTGACAAAAAGGCGACTTACTTGCAGTCTGGAAAACAATGTTTGAGTAGCCAATGAAGAAATTCCAAACTGATAACTTCAAGCTCCTTCAATCTACGCAGTGCCCTGATTGGATGAAATAAATTTGAATCAACTTTTTTCATAATCAGAAACACTTCGCTCGTGGAAGTTACGTCATCAGAATGGAATTTCTGCTGTAATTTTCTCAGTGAAAGTTTTTCGCGAAGCGTAAAGACGCCGCTCTTGCACGTGTTAATTGTTGTATCGGTGTTTGCAGTTAACGAGCTTTTAAATTAGTAACCAGGAAATAAAATATTTAAGGCACTGTGTGCCTTTTTATTTGTGTTTTTCGTTGAACTTTTGTCGGAATGTATTCCGGGAATGTATACAACTCCACTTTCAAGATGGTGGTTGGGCACGGACCGAGAAGGCCCTGGGGGCGAGGGTAAACCTTTTAAATGATCGAAAATGACAACTCCTCTCAATAGAAATCAACGATATAAAAGTCACCGGAAATTGAGAAAAATGATCCGCTCTGAGATATAAATATACCGGTGTATCAAACTACATTTATGCATTATGAGCCGACGAAAAGAAAGGGCAATAAAGCTTCAATGTGATAGACAAATGCCAGCTAAAAATGGCGTGATACTCTCACTCGTCTTGAAAGAAAATTGTTAGTTGTTTTATTTTATATTTGTATTATTTCTAACACTGATTTCAGCAAAACAACGCAAAAGAATTTGAGACAGGGATCTTTAAGGATGTCAAGGGAATTCCTGGACCTGATATTTCCCACGACCCGGATTTTGCTCTGTTTTTATCAATATCTCGATGAGTTCCCACGAAGATAACTTTCTGTTATTATTTAATTGTTATTTATACTACCCTTGTTAGTACAACCAACCATCAATTTTTCGGCATTAATTTTAATAGGTTTCCTTACAGCGTTATTTTTCAAAATACAAGACATTTCGGTGACGATGATCAAAAAGAATCAAGTGTTTTTTAAACTCTCGCTCCTTGGCCTTAGATAGTTTGGTATGCTGTGTTGCGACTTCCTTATCGGTCTTCAGGACTTGTTTTGCAAACGCCTCGAATTAAGAGTGTAAAAACACTTTTGGCTGGTACAAGCCCTTGCCCTTTGAGATAATGTTCACGGTGTTTGGATGTTTACGGGCTTGCACCAATTAATCGATAAATATAACAAGGTTATCTTTCTTTTTTTTTTTTTAATGATAAAATACTTATGGCAAGGATCTTTCTGGTTGATAACTGATCAAACAGTGTTATTTCTTTTCTTTGTTAATGTCCCCATTGTCTTGTACTTTTATTTTCTTGCCCCGCCTTGCCAGTAGCACGCTTCTCAGGCTACGTGCTAGCTGCGAAACCTGCAAGTATTTTAGTGGATTTCCTTGCAGCAAAATAAAGTTGCTGTGGTCACGAGTTGTTGGCTATCCACATAGCTGTTCATTCGTGGTGATAAAGTCACAACAAAGTTACCCAGAGAAATATTTTTCAATCTTTTAGTGTTAATTATGTCTTGCGAGGACATATAACACCAAAAATTGAGCAATTCTATCCTTGTTGTTGTTAATGTTTTGTGTAAACAAGTCAGATTTGGTTCACTGATTGTGTGCGCAGCCAATCAAAACGCGTCACCCGAGCGAAAAAGTTGGGTAAACAACTGATAAGTCGATTCAACTTACAATAACACCACGTTACCAAAAACAATTAGATATTACAATTTGGACCTCCTTGTCAGCGAAAAATTTCAAGAGATCAAAAGGCATTGAAAAGCTAAAAAAATTCAGGATTTAATCGTTGCATTGCCTGATTAACACCGTAGTTGAACGCAAGACATGTTCGGAGGGTGTAACGATTCAAGTTTTGGTCTCTATTTGTCGAGTTGGCCTCGTGTTACGGCATTTCAGCGGCCGGTGGCGAGCAAGAAAATCCATGCATCAAAGAGTTTTATGATTGACGATATCCTAAGGAGAGAAGAACCGGCGAAAACGAGGGAACAGCCTTGCCAACAAAGTAAGTGAAACATTTCTGTTCTTCATTTTTTTATCAACAAGTGCGCAAATTGACGAGCACGTGAACATAACTCATTTCCCAAGTTGGCGTTGTATTGAAACTGACGGTGTCAGAAATTCGAAATTGTGATGCGACATTTATCACCAAACTCACGTTTTGCTGTTAAAGTACTTGTTTTTTTTTGTGATTTTTCTTTAGGCGGTATTAAAGCTATTATCGAAAAATTACGATCAAAACACACTCAGATTGATTGTTACCAACATTTTGCATCTCTTATTAATTCTATACATCCTATATACATTAAAATCTGGTTCTTAATTTTTTAAATTATATTACACGACATTAATTTATCATCACATAGGAGCTGGGGCCACTAGCTCGTCTCTTTTCAATTGTCCTGTGTTTGTTTCACACTGTTCAAAATGTTGCATCAAGGCTTCACACATACACAACATGTGGAGTTGAATACCTTGTTGTCTGTATTAAACGCGGATTTTAAAATTTTAGATATTTTAAGTTTGACAACTGTTCGGCTAAAATTCCCTCTTGCTTTTGACAAAGACGAGAAGTGCAACAGGAAAATCCTGCTCAACTACTTTCATATGAATCGTCACAGATAACGCGGATGTGTGTATTGGTATGCATTTCATCCAGTTTATTGAAAAAGATAATTTGAAACCGCATTTACCGTCTTGAGTATTTTGCAATCTACGGCAAAAAAAACATGTACCTAGAAATGTTTGGTCAGCTGTCTTCAACAGGCTTTCATCCTCGCCTGTTTTAGGCGCAACAGGTTCCAGGAATATTGGCTACTAGTTGTTATTACAAATAGAAACAATTTGTAGGCTATGTCGAAACAATTTGGCACAAACATAACGCAAACCAACCATTCACTCCCCGTTCTTTCAGGGAAAATCTCACAGCTTGTTAGGTGCTAAGAGGTGTCGCCAATTTAGACTACAGCAAGAAAAGGTGTAAATGGCCACGCTTCCTGTTTCACACCTTGTCTTTTTATCGAATCGGCTGTCAAGTAAATGAAAACTTAATTTTTGACGAGTTCGATACGAGAAGTTTAAATACAGGAAACGCCTATTGTCACCTCTAGTTACTCTAATACTAAACAGCTGTACTGAATACAAAGTTTTAGAGAGCAAAGATCCACCGTCATCAAATATTCAGTCACGATCGGCGTAATGGGCTTCATTGCTGAATTACCGGCGATATACAACGTCCCTAATTTGTATTCAAATTAACGTGATTTTCGGAAAACAGCTAAGACAGACCAACCGTCCATTCGGTTTGGTTTTTGTTGCCTTTGGTGCAAACAAGATTTAGAGAACAAAACGGGATTTTTGAATTAATGTACCACCTGCAAAAGTAAATTATATTGAATACCTAACGTTCTGTTAATTTGTGATCACCCAACCAGTTTTGGCATCTAACCAGTTTACCTCTTAAACTTATATATTTTTGATGACAAGTTACCTTTTTGTAGTTTGTAAAATAAGTGTAAATTGCATGTGAATTGCAAATCAAGGTCGAAGAAGCCGATGTTGCTGTTGTGTTTTGGAAAGGGAAGGGAATTTCAAGAAAAGAGTAAACATAGTAAATGATATCGTAACATTCAAAGTCAATAAAAACTTTGCTACGTGAAGACCGCTTGAAGGCACTATGTTGCCCCAGGCGCATACTCACGTTGATGAGAAGCACTGACCCAACCGTTTTCAAATATCGTCGGAGAGTTCAGGAAGCTGTTTTCATCTGTTTGAATCGCGTTTATCTTCGAAAAGTTAGCTGAACTTTTTTTTATTAACAAAAATTTTTAGTAATTGCAGAAGCTGTTTGTTGCGATATTTTTGAAAGCTTTTGTAATGGCTGAACTGAAGCAAGAATCCCGCGACGAGTTGTATGCAAATTGGTCTCAATCGGACTGTGCATGTGCACCAGCTGACATAGTCCCTTTAAGAAGAAAGGATTGTCAATGCCTTAAACCGAGTATACCTGATTTAGGGCGTGGTCATTCACGTGCCAGCTCACATATCATTGAATCATTGGAAAATTTTGTTTTGTATCGAAAGGTTGTTGATGTTGACCTTGGCCATCCTTAGTCTACAACATTTATCAATAGTTCTTCTTTTGCGTTCGATGTAGAAAGAACGCACTCCTAATACAGATGAGAGTGGAGAATGTATGGGACACACTCAACAAAATCACGGATCTTGGGAATTTTGCAGGGCGGATGACATCATCACCAACTTGACAAAGGCGAAAGAGCCTGGATCTAGATCATCGAACGCACTCCCTTGCCTTTGATTACTGCTAGTTTTATAAGTTTGAATGCACTAAAATTGTAGTTTTAACGAAAATTAAGCTCTTATTTTTCACTGCCATATGTGAAAAAGTTTCCAGTCTTTTGGATTTTCAAAGTGCTACTCAAGATACAGTCACTGCCTTTAATAACACTTTTAAAATCCAAAGGACCGGAAACTTTTCCACATATGGCAGTCAAAAATGACAGCCACGTTTTCTCTTAGCCGCCTATTGAACTGCACCAGATGGTTCTACCTTTTGAGTCTGTGGATGATATCCTAAAGTGACCATTCAAATGAAACCTACTGAGCAGTACTTTCCTGTGGTGCTGTTTATTTTGCTGTACAAGGTGGTTCAAACGTTTGAGTCTGCGGTTGAAATCCTAAAGTGTGACCATTCAAATGAAAGCTACCGAGCAGTACTTTCCTGTGGTGCTGTTTGTTATGCTGTAGAAGGTGGTTCTTTCTTTTGAGTCTGTGGGAGAAAATCCTAACTGAGCGTGACCATTTAATGCTGGGTAGCGCTTTCTTACGATGTTCTGCATTGGATGAAATCCTAAAGTGTGATCAGTGTACGTGTGTGATCGTGTTCTTGTCGCCGACGACACTGACTCCTCGCACGATGACTATGGTAGCTCGCCCGCAGTCTAACAATTATTTTTGTTTTTTCTCTATAGCGCACCCCTCTAGATTTGGTAGCTATATCTGGAACAATTGTGTGGCCCCACAGCGTCACCTTTACCAGGCCAATATTGAAAAGTTTAACGCCTGTACGTAAGCATTCTCTATTTTATTCTTTGATTTCTTCGTCGGAAGTAACTTAATCGCGCGGTTAATTTGTGGGACTTGATTCACTTTGCTGAAGAATCAGCCGTATTTTTTCAGAAAATGCTTCGTTCAAATCGACGGACGACAATGGTTTTATGGAAGTGACAATTTTTTTTAATGAAACTTACGAATATATGCGCGTGTAAAGCATAGTTTTGAAAACTCCCGAGAAATGGGACAATTTTCCTTGCACCAATCAGATTGGAGAACGTGATTAATTTTTTCGGATGTTTGCACCAAAGAGAAAACATTTGGGTTGGTTTCAACATTAACGGAAGCGTTCATAGTGTTATTTGAAGACACATCGCTTTTTGAGATGGTCACTCTTTTTGGTTACACACCACCCTGGTTCATTCTGGCTTTTCGTTTTTGGCCCAAGTCAATCCGTGTAAACGGCTTCATAATCGTGTTATCTTCCATTGAAGTTTCGAGGGCGTTAACAGAACTGAAACTGCATCCCTATAAACCCCAAACAGGGCTTTAATTCTTTGGTTCCTTAAAACGAAAGTGAAAAAACTAACATGTAAAAAATATCATTCGCTGGTGGACCAATTTGTGGTGTTTGGTAAACCGTATTTTAACTCGCTTTCTCTAATTAATAGCTTGCCTCGTAAATACGTACACGGCTATATTTTAATGCGATATATTCATATTTTATGCAGGTACAACAGCTGCACATCAAGCTAACACCACAGTTCTTTGTCCTGTGCCGAAGTATTTTCGCGCGTTAATACAAGACAGCCGGCGTTTTCGCAGAACGCGCACCGTGTTTACACGCGCTCAGCTGCAGCAAATGGAGCAGCGATTTGAAAAAGAGAAATATTTGTCTACACACGGAAGGAACGACTTTGCTCGCCAGCTGAAACTCACGCCGTTACAAGTGAAGACATGGTTCCAGAACAGACGGATGAAGTGGAAGAAAGAGATGTTGAAGAAGGACCCGAGTGCCGTGACCACGCGCGCAAAAGGACGCCCTAAGAAAGATGAATTTTGATTTAACAGAAACGCAAGGGGAAAAACCCTGGCAGCGTATTGCAAGGAAGAGTTGTTTAATAATTTTGTGTTTCCTTGGTTTTATACTTTAGCAAACTCTAGAGTGGGGTCTTCCCCTCTGTTCGGGGATAAACTAACGTGGGCCCCCTCTCCTCTGGGTGGATCTGAAGTAGACTAGACAGCTTGGTTTCCTACCATGGGTGCCTCGATCTCGTTCTCTAACGCGGAAGTCTGGTAACAAGAGTGACTGACTCGCAGAAGGTGGCGAGGTTACCTTGTATATATTATCTTGATAACGTTTTTCCTATGTATGATTTCTGAAGCACTTTCCATGTAGCCAAAATTTTCGGTTCGTAATTCCGGAAACTTTCCGTGCCAGATAGAAAGGCTTTTAATTTATCCTCCACGCAAACAGCTTGGTTTCAGACACAAACTTGTACACTTATAGGTGGAAGATCAACAGGAAACCAAAAAAATGAAAATGATATAAGTTTAGAGCAAATGGGTCGGAAACCAGTTGGAAAGGAAAAGTGGAGTACTTCCGATCGAATGTTTGTTTCATTTACATTTCAAATGGTTGGACCAGAGTTTTTGTCTTAATGGAAAGCGTCTTAGTTAGCAAAGCAGTTTGAATTTGAAATTTGATTTTGGAATATCAGAAAGATTACCATGTAATTACCGTGTTATGTTGGTTTTCCCAACGAGCCTTGTTGGACGAGTCGGCAGTAAGCATTCATAGCGGTCATACGTGTGAAGTGTGCGCAGTTGGTAGCATAATTTGTCAAAACAAAACAATGAAAATTCAAGGCCTGTTTTTGAAAATTTAGTTACTGTTAGCCACCAATTTTGTTGGCGTGCATGAAATTTTGCTCTCTCTCACGCTGCCATTTTGCTCTTGTTTTAAACGTAAGCACTAACAAGGCAGTGGACTCCTGAACTGGACAGTAGCTTTAATATTTGCGTTTACCATTGTACAAAGCAAGCGAAAACAATAAACGCCAAGAGAACATTCTCTTGAAGACTCCAAGACGTAGACTAGACATCGACGGTGATATAGGGTGCCTCGACCTCGTTTTCTAACCAGGCAGTCTGGGAGCGAGAGTGATTAAGTGGCAAACGCTGGCGAGGTTACCCAGTTAATCCCTTGTTTATAATACCTTCGACGCATGCGCAAATGGACTCGGCAACCGAGGTACGTTTTGTGGGAGCCCTAGAAGTGTTGTGTTGATAAGAACATGGATAGCGAAAGAAACTGTCTGAAGTCACTTTCACACGGAAAACTAGTTTGGCCTCCGAAAATTTTGCAAAGTGGTGCCTCCACGGAAAAAAATGGAGAAAACGTTCAGTTATTGGGAAGTCCGTGTTCGATGGCAGTTCTTGTATGTCCTTTTGTTACATGCTTCGAGTAGTAAACAGGAAGTGTTAAACAAACATTCGTGAGTGAAATGCGAGCTTGCCAACACCAGAAAGTTATTTAGAAAGTTGGCAAGATTAGCGACAAGTATTATTTGTCAGCAACAGCTAGCCAAACACTAATGTATTAGCATTTGTCGGGTAAAAGCGCTATCTAAGACAGTGGGAGATCAGGGGCCCATTATATTTTACACCAAAACCGACCGACGCCGAGGTATATCGTTTAACGAAGAGAAACGAGTGCGAGTGTTCAATTGCTTTCCATTTATCAGAACTGGTAGGCCATACCGGCCAGTCTGTAAATCGCATGCATCATTTTGCTGCGAAATCTTTAAAAACAATCGCTCCGAAAATGTTACGCGCTATCAGTTTGGAAGCCAAAATTCGAAGAGCTAGGATAAAACTTATCCCTCAAATTGGTACATTCGTTTACGGACTGACCTCCATCTGGCCGGCCAGTTCTGACGAATGGAAAGCTCCCTTAAAGAGCGGGCTCTCCACTTACTCCAAGGTCTAAATCCGTATCTGTAATATGCGCGTTAGGTTCTAGTTTTAGTCGATGCTTGTCATAGTTGTTTATCTCCAGAAAGTAATATTGATATGTACATAGACTGTTAACTATAAAAAAAATAAAATCCAGATTTGGGTCAGAAGTCCTCTCTAAAACATAATTGTTTAGTTGATTGTAGCAGCGGCATCCATCACGCACACTTTTTAAACGAAAAACAGCTAGACCTAAACATTAAAGAGTTTTTTTCCATCAGTTGTTGTGCCGTGGCCAACTTGCATCACGTTTTTGACAACTTCTTGACATTTTCGACAACTTTTTGATGGTTTCCACTTTAAGTGACCAATCAAAACACGAGAACGATGCGAGGCGGATTCACAACTTGCTCGTTTTTTGGAATTGGGCTGATATCGATACCAAACAGTCGATATCGTCGATATTCCCTGAAAAATATCGATACTCGCGAGCAGTTTCACTAGTTGCGATACCTTTAGATACCCACTTAGGTCAACAACTGAAACAGGACGAACAAGTGCTAATAAGTAAATTTCACGTGGTCTTCAAGGAAATTATCCTTTCTATGAAGAGTTATTTTTGCAATCCTAGGTATTTTCCAGTGCTTTGTAAAACCATTACTTTTTCCTGTTGTGTATGTGCTGGGGGTCATCCTTATGTACCATGTATTAGCTCGCGAACGATAAAGTCACGTACATATGCTAGGGCAACTTCAAGCGAGCTGACTATCGTTTCTTAGTAACTTGCGCGGTCTAGACTCACTTTAGCCAGCCCAGTCCTGGCCCCTCCGCTCTCTGTCACGCAACCCACGACCGCGCCTTGAGTTGCGTGACACAGAGTAGAGGGGTTACGACTGGACTAGAATCACTTTAGCCTGAGCACTACCATAAGCAACGGCGCCACATAACACCGATTATGAACTTCAAAGATGTCAAAAATTTTCAAAACTAATCAAGAAGCCAGTCACGCGAGTGGTTACGGTAATGTAAGTTATTTTCTTGTTCAGTTTCTTAGTTAAGGTTTCAGCCGCTCGATGAATATAGATAAGGTATAGCATGGACATTGCTTGAATGACAAAAACTCGTTTTTATTATCGTCTGATTGACATAATTTCTTGTGCACTAGAAAGGAAAAACAGCAACACCATAACATTCCTTTTTTTTATTCATTATCAAGGTTCCTCAGTAGCTTTTGTCTTGACTTGTTTTTCTGTAGACTTGGACGCCTCGTCCTTGCCCCTCACTGCGAGAAAACAAAAATTCAACTTTAACACTTAGATTACCACCAGTGCCTTATTTTTCTTAGGGACAGTAAAGCCATTCGCTTTTCTGTCCCAAAGAAAACAAAGGGACGGCTCATAGTCTACTTAGGGGCTTTATACAGGGAGGGAGGAAGATCCTAGCACTAGGAAGTTCCTAGAAAGCGAAATAACTTTTCGTTTGGTTTACATGCAAAAATTTCGGCCGAAGTGGTTACCAATTGGAGAAGGTAAAGAAGAAACATTGTCGGCCTTTAGCAGCTGAAAGCCCGGCCGCCGCCATGTTTGTTCTGTTTTTGGATCTTCCGAACAAAGGTTGCTTACATGGTGCTCTCAGCTTGGAAGATCCTATCGCTAGGGAAAAGTACAACCTTTTGCATGTAAGCTGTATAGAGAAAACATATAGTGCTAGGATGATCCGTCTTGTAGGATCTTCCTTGTGCTTGGATCTTCCTCTTCCAAAATAAACCTAAAGGATAATGAGCAGTGTACTTTTTGTCAAAATGATAAAGAGACTCTCATCCATCTCTTCTGGACGTGTGAGATATCCACTCTTTTTTGGCAAGGTTTTAAACAATGGGCAATCAACCGAGGAGAACTTTCAAATAATACTAATCTATCGCCATATCTGGTATTAGGGTTAAAGCCAAACAAGAACAAGAGCATAAACTTCTACTTTTTGATCGCCAGATATTTTACTTGGATATGTAAAATGCGCAGTCTTTCTCCCAAAATAGAAAACTTTTCCCTTTTCCTCTCACATTACGACATAACAAAAACCTTTTCTTAATCCACATGTAAAGGTAAAGCCATGCAAACCTCTACCTTAATCTCTCTCTTTTTTCATTTATGTATTTATATATACAGTTTTTTTTCTTTTCTCTCTCTCTCTCCTATGTAATAGCTTTGCAAGTAATATTAAAAACGTATTGTAAATATACCAATGTACTGTAAGTGATATACGTATTTGTATCTTAGTCGTGTCCGCAGTACCCCATTGTAAGTAGTATTTATTGTTGCAGCAGAGTACTGTATTTTTTTGTATTGTAATGTAAGTAATTGTGTTGCATTATAAAAAAAAAAAATGGATCTTCCTCTCTCCTTGGAAACAGCCCCTTATGACTCGTGGTATTTGCAATTTTCGGCGCTATGTTGACTAACGAGAAACTGAGGGAGTGGTAAAGAGGTGGATATTATTACGACATTGAATGCCCTATGAGTGCATTTTTTCAGTGAAATCGCGAAAATCATTGATTACAGTGATAATCTAGAAGTGCTATCGAAGTAATAATAAATTAATAATTAGCGAGAACACTTACATTTGCTGTATGTCCTCCGTCTATTCCTGTGACGTATGAATCGGTTGATAACCCCTTTATTTTTCGTCACGTGACATATAATATCAATGAGTAGCAGTAACAAGACACAAGCTATGCTCAAGACGATCGCCGCTATAACGGCCATGTCTGAAAATGAACAAAGTCAAATACGTGAAACTACTCAGGAAAAGGTCCCTTCCTTTACTGAATCCATCCTCGCAGACCCAGGGGCAGTTTGTCGAGTAGCAGGGATTTTTGTGGGCGAAAGTTTACTGTAGGAACGGGACGAGTTCTTACAGAAAACTTTCGCCAACGAAAATCCCTGCTACTCGACAAACTGCCCCTGGGTCTGCGAGGATGCACTGAATCATGAACGATAGGCAAAGTGCAGTTCTAATAAATCAAGATTATTTTATCTGAAAACTTCTTCTGGTCGTTTATCTCCATATTTTCTTTCGTAAATGACCACAGAAAAGGGAAGGGGGCGGGGAGGGGGTTCTTATTTCCGGAATTTGATCAACTGTTCGATAACCTCAAACGCTATCGTGCTCCTGCTGATTTATATAAGTTAAGTAAATGTAATTCAATATTATTCTAGGCAGGCCAGTTTTCCTACCTTTTGGTTTTCTACGGCCACAGTATTTTCCCTTATGTCCATCAAAAGCATCTGCGATCTTGTGTCCTGATTGGTCCACACACCAACACTTGTCAAGGTGGACAGAGCATTGAATCACGTGATACGATCCATCTGGATCACATCGAGGCAAAAATTCGAGTCTCAGTCTAGGGTCACGTGACAGGATGCGGTCTCGCTGGCATTGGGTGATGTCTACGGAGAAGAAATTGGACGAAACAGAGAATTTTTATAATAAAAGGTGTTATTCATCGTTGTTTCAGATGATAGTGAATGATTGTGTCACATGGGTGTGGCTTGCGACGTTTCGACCGCCTTACTGCAAAGAAATTTTGTTGCTTACCGAGGTAGCTCATGAAGGGGTCGCCTTGACATGGGACAAGCTACATGTAGACCCAATAACGACTCACAAAAGAGCATCTCTAATACTTCCAGCAGTATGCCACCGGTACTTAATAGACAATATCATATGAAAGCAAGGCTGATTGCACGGCATGGAAAAAACGGAAAATCCAGTATTTCGAAAGAAAAAACTTTTCTTCTTCAGGAACTTACGGATGAGCTTGCTTTTTGTATCATATTGCTTTGTTATTTTGTGGCTGATTAGATCCTTTGCTTCAGGAGCTGGTGCTTATATTTCGCTACGGTGGTCCATGAAAATAGTTACCTGTTTTAACTTATAACTTTCACCTGGGTGAAGAGAGGCTGAGTGGAGCAAAGTTTCTTGTCTGAGGAAAATAAAGGCGACACAGGCTTGCCGTCGACCCATTGAACGCCAGATCCCCACGTTCAATGCGCCAATCACTACACGTCAGCGCCTCCAGAGAACGTACTCAATACATGACCGAACTTACCATTTATGATCCTTGTCCCTTATTATACCCTACTGAAGCGTTACGCAAACTTAAGACTTACTTTTGGTTTTGTCCTCTTGAAGTTTCATCGTGGTGTGACCGAATCCCAGTTTATTTCTCGCTCTACACTTGTAATCCCCGAAGTCACTGTCACGATAGGGTGTCACGCGTAACGCACTCATTCCGTTAAAGTTTTCCACTTTCTGCACGCAAAACGTGCACTTGTCATCCAGTTTTTTTCCATTCTTTGTCCAGTGCACCGCAGGTGGGGGATTGCCAGTGTAAACGCATTTTAACGTGACTTCTTTTCCTAATGGACTACTTTTGACACTGTCTGACAGAGCCTTGTCAATGCGAGCTGCCTTTTGAAGCAATGGTGACACTAGAATGCAACACTCAAGTCAATCGATAGTGAACCGAAAACAGCTTTGAAATTTCCTTTCGGAATTTTTCCGCCAGATGCGAATCTCTCAATAGCGCAGAGAATACCAAGAACAGTACAAAAAGTTTCCTTACCTGGACTAAGACAACAATATATCCATACAGCGATTAAAAAAGACGTTTTCATGACATAGAAAACTGGAATATGATTTAAAAAACTCCACAAGCCAATGAAACTTTTACGCTCTCATAGGCCACTGTGACGTAACAATGCAAAGCGCACGCTCACGAAAACTCGTTTCCTCGCGCGATTTGAGCATGCTCCATATCTGCAAACTTTGAAAGTGAATACAGTTGTAAAGAGGCTATAAGGTTAAAGATTTCTTTTAGCCCTAAAACGTCGCACTTATTATTCAGTTACAGTAACACTGACAATGGGATAAAGCGATCTTAAAACTTCCCATTTATTTAAACTAGCGATGCTTCTCGAGATGTATGGAGACACTTCATTCCGGCCTGTTTAAAATGCCCAAAAAATATTTTAATTTATAACCGACACCAATTGTTTTCTTGCTATTCTATATTGTTTTTATCTTTTCCTTAAATCTTATTCATGTAAAATCAGTATATACCTTGTGAACAGTGCAAAATAATAAAAGATGTAAATGTAAAATTTATCCCAAAGCACAGCACACGACACAAACGGCGAATGGGGTTCCTGTGGTATGAGAATTTTAGAAGACGGCGACGACGGCAATGACGAAGCCGCAAAACAACAGTTTTAATGAGCAAAAACAATCGCCCTGTACGTGCTATTTAAATTGTGTTACACTTCTTTGCCGTCCTCTGCAAAACAACAATGTGAAATGACCAAATTCAAGGTTTTGTGGAGAACGTGAGCACACGACTGTGAATTTTTCATTCTCTTTTTTAACTCCAACGCCACGCCTACCAATTTGGTTCTTTGGTAGTTCGCTGTTATTGTACTGAAGTTGAATGAGTTGAAATAATCACGAAGTACAGCACAAATTAAATGAAGTCGGGAGAGATATATTTTCAATGACATGTTTGCGTGCACTGGTGTGTTTAGCTAAACACCGATCTTGAGAAAAAACACGTAGCAGGAAGTTCTTCTGATTTTAAGAAACACAAACAAACAAAAAACGGCCACAAACAAAAAAAGACATATACATCCCCTGTTAAGTCAAACGATTGAACCGGACGATTATTTTATCTAGAAACTGTACAGACATGATACACGGTTACAGACTCGGCAAAATTAACCTTAATTGTATAAGCTATCAAAATACTACGACATTTAAAAAGCTTATGTATGACCTCAAGAAAAAAAAACCCACAAAGACCGGCCACCCAGCCTGTATTGAACCACACACAGAGTAAAAAAAAAAAAAAACCGACGAAAAAAATCTAAACGAAACAAGGTGTGAGAGGATGGAAGGCGCCTGAAAAGGGCGAAGCTCATATGATTTATTTGCTCACTCCATTGACCTTAATGGTAGGTGTAGGGATGAATAGGAAAAAGATTGAAACTAGCCATGATAGAGGAACGACACAACAGAGAATAGTTCAAGTTGTTAGCTGAGATAATCTTTCAGCTAAGTCATAAATCCCTCTAATTATAGTTCTCTGATCCCTGCTTAATTGTTGACCTGGAGGGGGGGGGGGGGAGCTCCCGGGAATTTTTGATGGGGGTGCGTACCTCCCCCCATCCTCCCAGGCCAAGTTCTATCCTGTATTTCAACCGGATCCTCTAACACAACTTTCAAGTGAAAGTGTCTTGACAACAAGACGTATTAAAGCACTGCAACTTATTTTTATAGAAGTATTTAGATAGCTGCTTCAAGCTTGAGGCAAGTTGTGTGAAAGAAATAAGCGGTAGTGATAAACTGCGCGTCGCTGTTAGCTTCAAGATTAATTAACGTATAAATTTTCGCCAGATCGGTTTAGCCCACTGTTGCGAACAAGGAGCCCTTGTCTTCTGATTTTTCTTTTTTTTTTTTTTTTTCAGCCATTTGGTATTTGCCATTTCTCTGGGCGCCATAATTGCGGAGGATTTTTATTTCGAGCACGAAAAATTTGGATTAACTTTTAGGCCGATTTGGTTAGCTTAAAATGGATTACCCCCACTAAAAAGGTTCTTCATCGCAGCCAAACAAAATCTCTTTCAATTCGCGAGGCTGACTGCTATGAATCTCCTCTAGTTTTGATGGAAACAAATGTCCAATTTTACAAGTGACAATGTAGACATTTAGTAGCAAACTCTAAATTAAATTACCAACCACGTTGCATGTCTGGTAGTCAAGGGGTTAATTAACGCTCAAGATTGTCCTTTAGATTAATCTGAACGTTTTACCGGCTGAGGCAAATTACACCATCCGTCACTCGTCAACTGAAGTAGGGCGACGGAATTTCGCACCCGCCTTCTTCTTCCAACGTGCGAGGACCATGTTCGCATTCGTGTTTGTTGACGAATACGAGAATTTACCTCAAGTTTTTAGCGAAGTACTAAGGACAGATATACCCCTGGACGTTTCGTTTTACTCTTTGTGAGCGGCGAACTTGACGAAGTTATTTTGAATGATGGTAGCTAACTCCTTTCGTGATTCCAAAAAGACGAGATCACCTACGTTTCGAGGACTCGTTTTCGCCACTTGACGCCGTTCTCACAAAAACTCGTAGTAAAATGACGCTCTTTGATTCTGGAAAAACACGCCTTTGTTTTAATCGTTTAAACAATATCACCTATTTTCTGAGAAAACTGTTTAATGGGCAATATAAACAGCGGATCAAGGAAATATTTGTGTAGGCCCGACTTCAGCAAATTACCAAGTATTGACCATAGTGCTAGCTCTTCAATGGCCGTCACGCGAGGGCAAAAAGCCAACGTTTTCCACTATAACTGAATATTGGGGGCTTCGCTGTAAAAAACGACGGCAACGCCAACGAAAACGTCACTTGAAAATTTAAGTAACAGGACAGGTGGGAACAGCGTTCAAGTTGAGACAGGATGACAAATTTACCGTCATGTGCTCACGTTCTCCACAAAACCTTGAATTTGGCCGGTCACGAAGAAGAAATGTACCAAAATTTAAAATGCATGTGCAAGGTCTTCGGTTTTTCTAATCAATTAAAATATTATTGTTTTGTGACGTTATGAGTAGCTCCTTGAACTCCCTATTGTCAAAAAAACGAAACATTAAACTATCTATGCCTTTCAATACACACCTTGGTGATGACCCGGAATTAGTATTAAATAATAGAAAAATAGTTGTTTTTTAAACGGGATAAAAAATAATAACAGGAGCGTCTCTTTGGAAATACCAACAAAACAAAAGAAAGTAGATGTCAAATCTTTGGGAATAATACCCTCAAGCTTAAAGAAATCAACTGTGCGTGAAACGGGCTAACTTTTACTCGAAGGACGTCTGGTATGGCCGGTCTAACGCGTTTTGCAAATTCATCCAAAGGGTTATACGCGTGCATTTAATTTGTTTATAAGCCCATTGAAACATTTTTGCGGTCCTTGGAAACTTTCACTCCCTAGCCGGAGGGCATACTAGAAAACAAGGAAAAAAATATTAAAAAATGATTTTGTCTGAGTACTGATAAATGAATTGTACCGGAAAGGAAATTTTAAAGTCTTCGGAAGCTTTTTGATCTGAACTGTTACGCTTATTGAAGTTAGAGGCACATAATTTGGGAATTCGGGAGTTACATGTGACTGAATAGATTGTATAATGCACCCTTATTTTTTTAGTCTTCCCATAGTGTGTGACCTTTTCTTCAACCTTTGTTGTGTTTCTGACATTAGAGTGGCACAACATGCGACTCCATCAAGCTTCTAGACAAAATAAAACACGAATTAAATAGATTGCCTGTCTTCCAAGCTATTAACGATACATTTACGTTACAAAAGATCACTCAGCAATTGAAAATACTGATAAATAAGATGTATTTCGCAATATTTATTCCGTTTTAAAACTATTACTATAAATACTATATCTATTCAATTTGCAGCCTTAGGTTGGAGCGTTTGTCAGTAAATTAGCTTTCCGTTCTGACAAGGTTTAATTCCTCTATACCCTACCGGAGCTTCTTTTCTTAATTTTGTTTTCGTTTCAAATGCATTGCGCAAAATCGTTTAATTTCTCTCTCAATAACCGACAGCCGTCGGTAATCCTGTACGTATCTTATCAATTTTGTCAACGGAGTGTCAAATATTTGAAACTAGCCATATGGTGAAGTTATCATTTACTCTCGCACAAAAATTCACGTTTCATCAGAAGTAAAGATCCATTCTGTGTTCTGATTGTACGAATTGCTCAATGGTTATGCTTAAAGAGCCCATAGAAATTTGTTCATTTTCAACCTTAATTACGGCTTGATTGCATCACCAATTTTGAAGCGAAATGTTTCCGCTTGAGTTGAAAAATCATCTGACAGAAAGTGCATTGTCACATTTGCGAGCACAAACCTGCGTATTAAAACTCTAATTAAGGCCCCAAAAGCTTAGATCAACCCAAAACGAATTGCCCTAATCTTAAGTAAACTCTGATTTTTGTTTCCTTATTTACAAAGCCAGCTTATAAACGATTGTTGAATCTTTCAAAGAATACGGCGTCCTTTAAATTTCTGTGCTCTCTCAAGCATGAAAACGGACGCCATCCAAAAATTCGCCAAAACTAAAGCCAACTCAAGCCAAATGAAACGCAAAAACAAGTTGTGTTTTCAATCTTTTTTAAAGACAACTGAAAAATAAGTTGCTCTGGAGTAAATAGAACGTGTTTTGTCTTTAAGAGTTGTTTGCCAACTACAAAATGTGGCGGAAATGTCGGAAAAGTTTGTACTTCTTCATCAATTCGTCTGAAGGTCACTGAACAGACGCGCCGCCGCGACGACAAAATTAACTTGCTGAAAATTTTGGGTGGAGAGCAGCAACGAACAAAGATATGTTTTTTCGCGGTATTAAAGTCGCAACAATTTGTTGCCAAAGTTGTATGCCCATTTCATTTAAGTACTGCATGTTTAACGTCGAGCTTTCTTCGCGACCAGATGTTGAGAAATTTTGGTCTTCCTTTGGACGTTCAAAATCGTGGTTTTCGGTTTCCTATCCTTCGCGATTCCCTTGCTTCCACAGTTGCCTGCAAAGAAAAACAAAATAAACCTTTAGAACCTTTGCCTGGGATTTGGCAGTCTATTAAAATTGTGACATCATAAAGAGATGCCCCACAATTAGCGACAATTCACCTGTGTTTCGGTATTCCGCGGGATGAGCCGCTTTCAGTTCCCGCAAACGCTTTCTTGAAGGATCCACTGGTTTTAGCTCGAACCCAGCCATATTTTCAAGTTCTCTGTCTCTAGTTCTTAAGTTGTATCTGGCCGTAGATTGCGCAGAATCCACAGATCTTTGTTGACAATCATTTTCCGCGCGCCCTGAATCTGTAGCACCAAGCGTAGGATTGATTTCCGTTGGCGATTTGCGCGTCTGCAGTCTTTTGCCTACTCGCTCCCATTTGTAACGTCCACGAAGTGGTTGAAAATTTTCAAAGTCGAAATTCCACTTTTGCTTTTTCTCTTCCGTTATAAGCTTCAACTCTCGGTGTAAATCGTCGCGGATTTGATCATGATCAACTGTTCCAAAAAGATTCCTTTTGGCCTTGGCGCGTTCAGAACCCGCGTCAACATTAACAATGCTCATATTGCTGTTTAACTATTCCAAAATCGAGTGCAATACAAGTTAAGTCACAAAAATCTTCCTCTTCAAAATCCCTTATTTCAACTATTCCTCGATCTGAAAGCAAGATATGGCTCGTTTACGCTTGATTCCATTCACCAGACTCCATTTGCACGACAACTGAGAAAGAAAACCGACGTAGTAGATCACTATATGTTGCGTAGTGATAGCGTCCTTTGGTCAAATATCGAACCTTCAACGTACGATGATCATACGATCGTCCGGCTACAACTATTCTTTTTGGCCAGCAACACACAGCAATGACAACACATTTCACCACACCATTGCGAGGTTCAGCATAATTGATTCAGTGGACTCGTACAATTAAAAATTCAGTTGTACGGTTTGTTTTTGTCCGACGAACGAAAGACCGACAAAATTTTCAACGCGTCGCTTTCAACTTGGCGTTGCAGCCCGCCACGCAGACACGCGAACAAATTAGCTTATGATTTACCCATAGCCAATGAACGCGTGCCACGTCATCAGTTATATTTATCCAAGGTGACAGTTTTGGCAGCCTTGGACAAAGGAACCTTTGTTCGAAAGTTTTGTTTACAACACCGACGTCAAAATAGTCAAAACTGCAAAGTGACTTTTCGTAACCATAAGCAGAAAACTATCTTGTTTCTATGAAGAGGTGTTAGAATTTCGACGTTTATGGCATTTTCATGACAGTTTTAACACAATCAAAGCAGTTGAATTATTCGATAACGCCTCCAGGAGTTTTTGATTTTAAGCGTCGTGTAATATGATATCCGCTTTCAACAGATTGCTCAGCTCTATTCGTTAGTTACGGTGTAAGTGATTTAAAACAGTGTTCAGCAAATTTTTTCGGTGATTTTACAAGCCGGTAGACTGAAAAAAATATTGTTAAAAGGCCATGATCCATCCGAGAAAATGACAGCTGCTGTCTGTCTGTCAGAATTACATGTGAGGCGTTGAAACGGCATCAATCATAAACACAAAAACAACTGACTAAAGATTAACTCCTGGAGACGGCAAATGGGTCCCAATATCACACTAATTGCCCGGTTACCGCCAAGAATGTCGGCGTAACGCAATCACACCAAGTTCGTTGTCTGGTTACAAACCATGTTAAAAAAAAGATTCACTGCTCTCTAGAAAAGGTGGACAGAAAATCGTTTCATCTGCTTTTGCAAATGGCATGTACCTTCGCTTGTAATACCCTGCAATATTACATTGAACAATATGGCATTTATTGACCAGTTGATCGGTCTTTAACACCTATTTTCTAATTCCATTTCGCTTTGTTTATTACAACAAGATGAGAAAAGATGCTACAAAACTTGTCTACAAGTAATACAATTTAAGGTGTTAATTGAGTTACAACAGACACTCATCGAAGACACAGGTTTGTGAAAAGAAACAGACTTCTTTTCAAGATCCTTGTACGAGAAAAAGCGCCATGAATAAAATTGCTTTTTAGAAACTTATATTAATTCAAACCGGTGGAAACGTTTTTCTGTTTTACGGCAGTCAGAATGCGAGCATTTTACGGTCGCGAACAACGCCCGCGACAAGACACGCGAGTGTATCAGCTATCGCGCGCGTTTTAGTAGAACACGTAGTCTCCCTCGCAGACGCCAATCTCTCTACGTTAGGAAGGGAAGATTGCGTGACGAACCGAAAGAGCTTCTGCCACTCCAACCAGAATGATTACTAAGATCACTAACTGGGTATTTTAGTTTTCCATGACACAATGAAATGTCTTTTTTCATATAGAAACTGATCTACCACGCACTACTCATTTTTGTCACCCTTTGCAAAACTGTGGCATTGGTTAAATGTAAATTATGTTGCTCACACTAAACAGTTTACATGAAATTCCACTCTAATTGTTTTGTGAAAAAATGACCCTTTGCAAATTAATATGATCCAAAATTTTAAATTGGTAATTTCGCAGTTGTTTAAACAGTCTTCCATTTTGGCCAGTGTTCACTGTCATGAATATTCCACACTTTGGGAAACTCTTCACTTGTTGTGTCGGTTAGGACAAATTTCAAAAACTTGGCGGCAAATTCTGCACTTGAAATCTTCCCTTCCCTTTGAACTTTGTCAAAGTACGAGACATGCGGAAGGTTTTGTTCTGTGGCTAACTTGACGTGCTCCCACAAGCCCTCTGTATCTACTACTCCTGGAAGGACTTCGGCAATTTGAACTTGAGTTCCCTCAAGTTCCACTGCAAGTTGCTCATACAACCTTTGAAAAGCCATTTTAGTGATACCATAGGTTATCGTTCCCAGCTGAGGTGTTCTGGCAACTCCTGTTCCTAAATGGATGATCCTTCCTTGGCATTGGTTAAGCCTCGGAAAGAACTCTTTTGCTAACATAAGCGGCGCTGTAACATTGACTGCAAATGCATACTCAAAGTCCTCCTGTTTGATATCCTTTAATCGAGATGGTATCCCAACTGCAGCATTCTGCACCAAATATTTCACGGCATCACTCTCTGGGATGAAATCCAGTATCTTTGTTCGACCTTCATTAGTTGCTATGTCAACAGTTAGAAGATGAATGTTTTCTGGAGCACGTCGCTGGGTCTCTTGTAAAGGTTCAAGTCTGCGTCCAATCGCAAGGACATGTAAATCATGACGTGTTAATTCCTTGGCCAATGCCGCACCAATTCCAGTCCCCGCACCAGTAATTACAGCCCAGTTTCTCATCTTTTTCTGGTATTATTAAAATAATGAGCTATTTAGATAGAGTAAATTGGACCATGTCAGGAAATGGTAGTTAAATTGCTCCACACTAATTCGCTGCAAAAGTCAGCAAATGCACAGCTTACAAATTGTTGTCTTAGGAGCTGGCGACAAGTGATCTTTCAAAAATAAGAGGCCTGCAAATTAATTGCTATTATATTATCCTGTAATGTCCAGTGAAATAAACAGACATGAAGTCTCTACAGATCAGTAACAGAGCAGGAGGGGAAATGGTGCCCACATAAAATATATCCAGGCCCTCTCAGCCTGGCTGGCCAATGGGGCCTTTTCCTGGCCCTATCCTCAGTGAGAAAGAGGGAACTAAGCTAAACGAAGGAGCCTGTTCACAGGCTATCCAGTTTCAAAACAGCTGAAATATAACGATTTGTACAGAATGACTGCTGATAGTCAGAGAGCTCTACAAGAGACCACTTTGCAGGTAATTTTATTCCTCACAAAGGGAGGGATCCAGGGGAATACAAATATAATGCCCAGAAGACTGAAATGTTTTCGCTCTGGGCCTGTGAACCCTCACCATACACAAAGTTCTCAACCCATTACAAACTCATTTCTCCCAAGGAGTGTACCTGAAAAGAACTGCCTCCCAAGGGAAATAGCCCTGTCTGACCAACTGAAAAATAACTTTTGAGATCGCTTTTCCCTGTTTTAGCTCAAATTCACCGGAGTTTTTGCAGGTGGCCTTAAATTTCTTCAGGAAATGTTGCTCCAATGTGCACTGCTTTGCACTTTGCTTTGTGATTAAAACAGAAATCTTGCCCATGATTGTAGATTTTATTGCAATCAAAGCACAAACAGCAGATAAAACATTTGAGTAATGTTTTCTGAAGCATAAGCACAAGAAGTATGAACACATTCGTTCTTCTTGCGCTTATACTTATATTGCAGTTTTCACTAATCAAGGAGCAACATAAGCACAAGGACAAGGCAGTCAACTGTTTTGCCCTCAATCTTGCTTAATAACAAGAGGAGCTGGTATAATTGAGAGTTCCGTCAAGAAAGATCGAGAGGAGCTGGTATTGACAGTTCCGTCAAGAAATGGTTTCCTGCATCATTGTCTGTCCTTATGCTTATGTAGCCAGTGTTCTCACTTGCTTAATATCTTTATGATTATGTCCTAGTTAGAAAAAATCAGCGTTTATTTGTTTGTTATTACATAACAGTAACTCTTTGAGTCCAAAACAAAAAGCAAGAGCTTGTCAATGCAAAAACAAAGATGCTCCTGGCCCAGTGATCATGCATCAACAATTAAGAAAGATTTGTGCATTCTTAAATAGAACCCAAGTATTAAGCTTTAAAACATTCATCATATGTATAGTATTCAAATGTCAAAGTAAATGTATGCTGTATTCAAACAAGCTAGCAGCTTGAAGTCAAGTGCCAAGTCCCTTTGGTTTTTATCATATAAGCGTAGAATCTCAACTACTTAAGACATAAATAGCATAACTATCTCTATTAACACAACGATTAAGTATAGAAAAGTACCTTGCGTTCGTGGAAATTCTCTGGGAGCTACAAAACAATGGTCACAGCCGTCGCCATAGCCTGCACATGTGCTTTGTAGACATAGTTTCCAATCCCTTGCTTGGTCGTCGCGTGACAAATACTCTAAAAGTTGCGTGACGAATAGCATGTGTCATTTTTTTTTTGTTTGGAACCTTCCACTTTATCATAACTGGATTATTAGTAATAGACTTTGATTACAAGGTGCCTTAGGTTTGAAATTAAGGCATTTTAATTTCCATTTTTTTCTTCAAAACGATGATATTGGGGATGTACATTTTTCGATCAATCTGTTAGTTTTGTCCCGTTACGTCGTAATCCACTTTGATTTAGCAAATTCAAAGAGCAGATAAATACAGGTTTTCTTGCATTTATTTCACCCGCCACTATATACATATTGAATATTTGAATTTTTAGTATAAATAATTTGTTTTAGTTTCCACTATCTACAATCTATAAATTAATAACCTTGTTGGCGCGGTCAGCTTCCGCCAGACTGTAAACATGTTCTCAATTGTACAGTCACTCTGTTGAATTTCGTACCAAAAAAACAGCTTGGTGTCTTATGTAACTGTATGGAAAATGAAAGTCGCGACTACAAGACGTTTCCTTGAGGAAATAAACCACTTCGGAACAATAATCCATCCATTGAGAACATAATTACAGAAGGTCAGAGATCCGTAAATGTTTTTTGACATCTCTTCAGCGATCGACGGATTGTACACATCTATTGACTTGGCATTGATTAATTTATATAAAAACTCAAAGGATTTCCGCACGTATTTAACGCCTTGGAGTCAAATTTTGGTTTCACAAGATATTCAGTAGAATCAAGGAAGATTTTTCTCTGGTGTTTGGTAATCTTGTTTATGTCGTTCTTCAGAGTTTAAATTGTCAGTTTCCTCATTTCCTTTCGCTGCACCAGCGCTCTCTTCCGACACGCTTCTCTCCTCTTTCGGCGCTTCAACTGCCTCCCATTCGAATTTTCCTCCCTTCAAAGGTTTTCCTTCTTGAAAATCGAAGTCCCATTTTTCGTTCATCTCCCGAGCGTCTTTGTTTAGTTCTTTCTGTAAATCTGCTTGCAGTTGTTGGTGATCCGGGGGACCAAAAAGGCACTTTTTTGCTTTGCTTGCCTCAGGATTCATCTTCAAAACAACTGAAATCCCGTTGCTCCTCAACACAGGAAACGTTTCCTTGTTCTAATGAATTCACCGTTGACAACGGCTTTTATGTACTTTAAAATTCATAAAATGTGCCTAAGTTAGCAAAGCGCGCCAAATCGAAAACGTTACGTCACTACGTCACCGGCCGGTATAGCATGCAATATTGGGTCGTCTCGCCCGGGCAAGTTCGAACTTGTTGACCTGTACTTCAAATTAAATGCAATACGATTTACGTAATACATGTAATAAATGGCCTTAAAACCAAAGTACATTTTCATGGGGTTTTTTTTTTGTTTTTCTTCATTCTAGACTAAATACATGAAAGGGGAAAATATTAGCTTTGGGGTATGTCAACTCAACTCTTGTCTGGCCATACGGAATATGTTAATTAATTCGTAATAATTCACCCAGAACTTTCTTTTACAAAGCCCACGCTTTCAAAGCGAATTTAGAAAGCATAGAAAGTGAAAGTTATGGTGAACCGCAAAACAACCCTACTCGTCTGTCTCGTAAAGTATTTCACCGCATTGAAACAGAGAAATACTTAATAAAAGTCTGCCGTTGCGTGACGAGTCAATAGAAAGGCACGCGATCGCACGAACTCGAATACTTTGGCGGGAAACTAATGGAGCACCCGGAAATTCCAGAGAAATGACCAAACTATGGATCATTTACAAATTTAGTGAAAAACACCAGGATGAAAATATGCATCAATAAAAAATATATATTCCTTTCTTCAGAGCTATCTCTCTTGTGCTTTTCTCTCGCAAAATTTTGTTTATATCAGCAGGTAAAACTTATACAAAACCAGGAAGGAACCCATGGGCTCGTGGCAAAACTGAACGAGCAAATTTTAGACACCTTGAATTGTACAGATATGAATGTATCTCATATGAATGTGAGACAACTTTTGCCAGTCAATATGGATTTTTATTCTTTGCGACTGGGCAGGCTTAGACTTGTTGTCGACCTCTACTTTAAACGGACCCAACACAAATATGACAGATATTTTCCTCTGGGTCCTCTGGCCAATGAAAATAATAGTGCTTACAAGGTGTGAAAATGGGTTTAGACTTGTCATTTCAGTTGCTTTATTTCGAAATCAAAGATGAATATTGAATAATTTTTGAGGATTTTCTGTTTTAATTTAGCTACTTTTCTTCCCGAGTCTTCTTTTTCCTCTGCTTTCGATACAACAAAAATTGACCAGAATATTGCTTTCGTTCCTTCTGGACTGAATCCAATCAGTATTCTTTAATCCTAAACCAGATATTGTGTAATAAACCTACATGATCCACTGGTTTCATTTTCGCGACGTCAAAGCACAGTAACGTCAGTGTGGTATCACATAAATTTCCAAAGCACGTACACCTAATTTCTTATGCTTTCTTTTCTTCCCTTTTCTTTTGTCAACGATCACCTGATTAGGGAGTTTGTCTTCAATCACCAGGTTTATTAAACTCACGGTTCAGGCTATCAGATTGAATCACATTTAATTTGATACTGAGATGAACCGTGCAGCTAGGGTTGTCGACGGCCCTTCAATAGTTTACCGCTAATCGTATAATCCACCTGGAAGCAGAATCTAGAATAACTCATCCAGAGCATTTCTCTGATGAAGAAGCCTCCTCGAGATTCGGAGGGAGAGGGCGTTGGGATACGCCATACTCCGATCAACTTTAGGGGAAGTTCCGCTCAGCATGTGTCAATATCGTAAAGGGCCTGCGCGCGTGAACTGGAAACTGGTTACCAAGTAGCCTCGTTGTCATGAAAAACCTCTCAGAGAGACTGGGAATAGGTTATTCAAAAAATGGCGGCAGTAGTAAGGAGTCGTAAACAAGTCGCTCTATTTTACTCGATTTTCTTCCAGTATCTAAGAAATCAAGAACTTTCCTGCAAACTTTATGTTTACTCAAGCAAATAGGTTATCTTCTCGAACCAGTTTATTAGCTGAAATGAGAAAATCGTGAGTATTATTTTTTACTGGATCGAAATCAATTTGAGAATTTTCTGATTTGAAAATAATACTTTGGACTCTTCACTCAAACAGTAAGCTTATATTGTTATGTTTACGACAGGGGTGACCCATTCGAGGTTGAGCCATTACCCAGGACATTTTACTATCCTTCACAACAAAAGGTGTTGCCTGGAGATCAGAGAAAGGTACTTACAAATCACTCAGCTCTTTTCCGGCAGAAAAAAATATCGGTATTCGTATTCACGTCACGTCGTCAAAGCAAAGATCGCAGAAGGGAAAAAAAATTACCAATGAGATATCCGATATAACAAGATCGCTTCGCTCGCTTATTGTTCGTTACCGACGGCATTTTCGAGAATACACTTTCAAAATATTTCAGTTAGAATTCTCCGCGTTGCTAGTAAGCCGCTACAGTGACTTTTGTTCCCTTGCATAGTTACATGCGGCAAAATCTTCGGTTAAAAGTAAGTCCGTTCTCTTTCTGTTTTCATTGCTTTCTTCAATTCTGTTAATACTCCTTGCCTTTAAGTTTTTTGTAGTAACATAAGCTTATAGGAAACAGATTTATCCCAAATTTGGTTCAGGTATAGTAAGTTATATCTGCACAAGTATGCCTCACAGTTCCTTTTTAATACCCTGGGTGCCTGAGGATTCTCTTCTGCAGTTTCCATTTCCAGTCTAACTCTCTTACTGTGACTTGACTTACTTTGTCACTGGTTGCCCTCTGGCAACCAGGATAAGTTCCTTTATACAAGAACGTGAAATATAAAAATTACTTTATTAAAGTGCCAATGTATTTTGTGCAGAGTACTAACTGGGGCACTCTCCAGATCGAAGTGGAATTGGTGATTGGCTAGCCTGCATAGCAGGCGGTTTTGTGTGAAGAAAACCACCAGCTACGCAGGCTACGTAATTGGCATACTTTCACACCTGGCGTACATGTCTGTCAGTTTACTACCTCTAGTAAATTAATCCTGATTGGTTTATAGCATTGTCATGACATTGCTGCAGAGAACCTAATGGGTTTGGCAGTTGGTATCTTGTTGTTTTTTCTGGTATTCTGGTGAAAAGAAAAAAGTCTGACCTCAAATTACCTTGTACAGATCTGTCTGAGCCCCAATCAGAGAAAACAAGACCACTCAACAAAGAGCCCTGCTGATGAGGAGTTTCTTCAACAAACCAATCACATGAAGATCCATGAAGTTCCCACAAGAGAAAATGGAACAACAGATCCCGACCAGTCTTCCTCTTCCAAGTTTGATGAGTCTTGGCCAAGCACTGAGAGGGCAATGGTTTCCACACCAGAAGCAGAAACAGAAATCTCTGGGATGACAAAGACACCATCAAGTGACGGAAGTGAAGTCTATTTACGACCACCTCCAGACTCTACTCTAGCCAGGTAAAATATTATTGTTTGGAAATTAATTTAATAATGCAACTTTGACATGTTGCCATTTTGAGAACCGACACTTTTAATGTCATTTGATTGGTTATTAAGAGAAACTGCCAATTTTTGATTAACAACAATAATATAATATTCATATGACACAAAGGTTATATTGATGCTTCCCAGGTACATACATCGTTTTCGCAATGCCCCGCCATCCAGTCGCCAAGCTAGGGATCATAGCTATTTTGACAGTGGTAAAGAAGGTGAATTCTGGTGGTTATCTCCATCCCCTCCCAGTAGCTCCACACCCAAGGAAGGGACCCCCCCTGATCAGCTTCTTGGCCCCTCTCCGCATCCAAGTCTCTCCCCAAAGCTGAAGAGAAATGCAAGCAGGAGGGGTGCATTACCAGCTTCCCCAATATCAGTAAGTATCACATAGCTACTACAGAATCTAAAGAGAGAATCAAAACTTGTCAATCTTTGTCGAGTGGCAAAAATATGGCACGCATAACCGTAATTTTTTTTACTGATTTTACTGCATGTTTATGGCTTATCAGATAGTTAGCAAAAGAGATTGTATTTTTGGTTCGAGGAAAACCTTATGTGCCACTTTATTTCCTTTTTATTAACTAAATACCACATTAAATTTTTCACTTCAGAAAACAAGAAGTACCCTATCTCCTTCCAAGTCATCCGTTGAAGGTTTAGATGCAAAAACGGCAGATCTACAGCAACGAGCCAGGACTCTACTTGAGAAAAGGTTTTGTTCTTGTTCTTGTTGTTGTTGTTGTTGGTGTTCTATGAAGGATAACTAACTTACAATAAATTATTCCACAATTGTGCATTGGATGTGAGATGACAGATAGCCAACGAAGCGCATAGCGCAGAGTTGGCTATAATCATCTCATATCTCATAACAAGCACAAGTGAAATGATTGTTTTGTTAAAAATAATCAAAACTATTGCTAGATCTTGCTGATTTCACTTTGCAAGGACAATCAGAAGACAAATTAATGGTCGCTATTTCTCCGGAATGATATCATGGCTCATAGACCATGGCTACTAAGCCAATCAAATCCCTGGAACTGGATTATACAATGATCCAGTTTTTAATAATATCTATTATTTTAATCTTATTCCACTGAGTTCCAATCAGAGGTGCTGACTTTGTTAATTTTCTCTTTATTGCAGTGAGAGCACATTGGAGAGCTCATCAAGTGAGGCTCACAAGCCCAAAAGAATAACAAAACAAGGACCTCCAAAGGAAAGGATTCCCAGAGATGCACCATCTGTACTCACACCGCATGGGGCCCTCATGGAACGTCAACAGAGACAACTTCAACCCCGTCCTGCCCCTCCCCCTGAGGAAGATATTTTGTATCAGTGGAGGTTAGCTAGAAAGATGGAGAGGGCTCAAGAGCAGGCAGCAAAATGGGGCCCAGCCAGGACCACCCTCTCATTAGGGTCCACACGACCATGTGCTTTGTCTAGTGCATCAACCCTCTTAAGAACCTCTCCAACCTCTCTTGTGCCTTCTCAAAAGGATATCATATACGAGAGACCAGCATTTCATGTACCAACTCCTTTATTGGTTCCTGGGGTGCCAGCTGGAGCTTCAAGTTCTCCTGCCAAGACTCAAACAACTTTCTCCATTCCAACGCCAGTAGTATCTGACAGAGAAGAGACTCCCCCACAGATAACCCCATCTCATTTTGAAATAACTTCACAGGCCCCTACTTCAAGTCATCAGCATTCTCAGATTGCCGCTGAACAGTCAAGTGAAGCCCATCAAATCGTACCCAGCACCGGACAAGCTGCAGCTGTAGCAACAGAAATACCAGTAGTTTCACAGCAAATCCATAAACCTGTTCTTGTAGAACAGGACAGGTTTGAATCAGCTGATGTCCCATCTCATATGCATCTTTCATGTGACATTTTACCATGCCCTCATCAAAGAACCCTGATTGAAACAAGAGGAGCTGATAAACTACCATTAAGCTCTCCAGTAGTAGATTCAATGCCAGGGAAAGCCCACAAGGAAGAAAGAGATACTGACAGGGGTAGTAAGCCACATAGATCAGTAATAAGAGATTCACGTGAGGTGAGTCGTACACCAAAGACCAGACAAAATGAGTTTGAGGAAGGCAAGAGTAAAGCAGGACCACATGGTTTAAAAGGGATGACTGTTTCTTTACCAGAGGAGACTTCAAGAAGAAAACCCAAAATAAAAGAATCTGAAAAGCAGAAACCAAAAGCAAAGAGGGAAATACCTCAAGGGTCTGGCCCTACTGATATGTTGAGTGGTGTTATTGGGCAGGTAAAAAAACCACTCAAGGTTTAGGAATCCAGACAAACTAAACAAGAGAGTTCTTCTAAGATTAAATATTGTTCAACTTACAGTGCATGTAGATTGCGAGCAGTCCTCCTATTCTTCCCAGATCCTGTCCCCAAATGGAAATGACTACATTATACAAATTAATGGTAAAACCAAGGAGGGATTGGGCAGAAGGGAGAATCCTTTCTTCCTTGTCTTTCTTTCAGATGCTCTTCGTGCTACAAATTGCTTGCTGCCTGTGCTTCAATTAGGAGAAGAAAGCAACTGCTCACAATCTAGCATACATGTTGCAAAAAAAATGAGTAACTGCTGTAGGTTAAAATGAATCCCAGGTTGAAATGATTTCAACCTTACCTAGGTTGATTTGTATTTTCCTTTGTTTCAGATGTAAATTACCCAGCCTTAACAAATTAACAAAGGAAAATACAAATCAACCTAGGTTCAAATCATTTTAACCTGCAACATAACCGCCATCACTTTTATGATTGCTGCAACACCAGCTACAGCTGTGCTGGTTGCTCGGTAAACTATAACTAGGGAGTTACAACTTTGCTCAGGTTATGTCACCTTGACCAAGAATATCCAAAAGTGATTTACACCATCCTACAAGTATCTTCTAAAAAGCGATAACAATTTTTGATTCCTTGAGAGTGGTTTGATGTTTGTTCTCAAAACCAACCTGAATATCAAAAAATTCCTATGCCCTGGCCAGAGTTTGTTGTTTGGAGTGAGGGTTTGCTGTAAAAGGAAATATTGTGATGATAAATGGTCTATTTAAAATTTCACATCACGGTATCATATCAAAAAAAGCTTTCAAAATGGGTTGTCCCTGAAACGGGCATGCTTAAAACAGCTAGTCCTAAAAGTCCCATAGGTTTATATTTGGGAGGGATTACTATAAGAATGGCATGTTTGTTGTTGTTGTTTCTTCTTTTTTGATGGGAGCTGGTGACCGTACATTTTGGAATTATTTTTACAACTTATTAAGCACACACATTTTACTTCATCAAGATCTTTTCATATCTGTACTGGTTCTTTACAGGTCATCTCAGAACGACTGTTCTCCACGCCTCGTTCATCAACCAGCAGCAGTTTGAATGGCAGTGAGGAGGGTGATGAACAAAGAGAACCTGAATTACAACACCATGGCCACGGTGAGCATGTGATTAGTAAGGAAGAATTAAGCAGCAGACTGACAATAAATAATTGAAGGGTTTTTATGCAAAAAGGGTGTGTATTGCTTTTTTAGCCAAAAAGTCAGAAAAATGCTCCAAACTTGCTCAGTTTTAGCCTGCATTGGATTTTGTATGCTAAACCTTACAAGGTATTAAATTTAAGGTTAATTTTTCTGAGGAAAAGAAAATCCGAGTTCTTGAAACAGGAGTCGAACCTAAGACCTTCCGATTACTAGTTCGGATGCTCTACCACTGAGCTACAAAAGACTTGTGGGAGCTGAGGCCATTAAACTAGGCTTGTCTGACAAGCATATTGCCATTGTTAATTATGAATAAAATAATATTGTTGAAAAATAATTTTATTGTGGTGGATTATATTAATTAATAAACTAACCCCACAAGAGATTTATTTCCATTCTATTGTTGTTAAGCTTCAGAGCAAGATGAAGCTAACATCAGTTCAGATAATGAATTCCCAGACGATGAAGTATTAAAGATGTTGCGCCAGCGTGCAAGACGATATAGAGAGCAGCTGAGGTAATGGAGAGCAATAAGTATAACAATATAGAAGTTTAATAATAATAATAATAATAATAATAATAATAATAATAATAATAATAATAGTAATAATAATAATAATAATAATAACAATAATAATAATAATAACAATAATAATAACTTAAGTTAGCTCAGTTGGTAGAGTGCCGGACTACCATGCGGGAGGTTGCGGGTTCAAACCCCGCCGGACCAGCACTCAGGGTCTTTTAATAACTGAGGAGAAAGTGCTGCCTTTGCTCTGACATCTGCAAATGGTTAGACTTTCTAGTCCTCTCGGATAAGGACGATAAACCGTAGGCCCCGTCTCACAAACCTTGTTTGTAAATAGCTCTGTGGGAAGTTAAAGAACCCACTCACTCTTCGCAAGGAGTAGGGGACGTAGTTCCCGGTGTTGTGGTCTGGTCTTTGTGCGTATATTCCGTATATGCCGGGTCCGCAGTAATTGGCCTTAGCTGTTGCGGTATCCCTGTCCATATTGGACAAAGCTAAATAAATAATTACTGCAGTGCTAATTGGGAGTACTGTAAATTAGACTGAATATAATATTTGCTAAAAATCCCACCTGGCAGGAGGCAGACCAGTTGGCTATTTACAGAGTGTGACCTTAGATTTGCCAACGCGACTACCATGAAACAAATCAGAGTGGTCAGAGTGGGACTCGAACATGGGAACTCCAGATTACATGTCTAGCACCCAAACCACTTGGTCACGCCACCTCTTTAATAAATTTCCATGTATTTGTATCCCAAACAGTGATAGTAAGCAATCAGAATGCACATTCAATAAAGGCCAATGTTTAATTATTGAAAGTCAGGGACAGAAAAATTCCTGACTGACAGATTTTTTCATCTTTCTTTGCAGGGAAATAGACAGTAAATTGAATCATCAAGCTCCAAAGCCAATGTGATAGAACTCAAGAAACTACAGACATTGCTATTTCGTGGGCTCTATTTCAAATATAGATGTATTTATTTATAATTATTTCTGAATAAAATATATTTTTTCAAAATAAAGTTTAGCCAGTCATGTGCATTTCCACACCTCCCTAGAACAGACAGCATTTATTGATATTTTCCCTGTTAATTTTTTCTTTCTCATTTTTGAGACATATAAAAACATGGAATTTCTTTTCTGGTTGGTATACAATATCACTCAAGATGGGAGATGGGGGATAGTAGGGTTGTGACGTTAATACAGGATTGCTGGTTTCTCTGTTCCTCATTTGTTTTGTTATATGGGATATGCGAATAGAGAAACTTGTGTGGATGAAATTATGACTAGGAATGTTAAATGCTTACAATGAAACAACAGAGAAATAGCTGAGAAATTATTGTAAAAGTAGTGAACCGTACTGTATTGATGTCACAGTTATACCATCCCCAATCTCTCACCTTACATGGTAATGCATCCCACTATAGATTAAATAATTTACATGTTTTTATATGCCTCAAATGCGAGGAAGAAAAACTGATCGGGTTATATGAGAATAACAAGGAGATTTGATCACGCAAATAAAAAAAACCATCATGTGCACTTTAAGCTAAAGGAGGTAGAAGGATACACCAGGTTGTTTGATTCTGTACCACCAACCCTTCGATCTTCTACTCGTCCAATCAAAGGTCTGATGCACTTACCACTACTATGTCACTAAGCCTCCACAAAAAAATACTATAAAATTTTTAAGGTTTTGAAATTAAAAAAAAAAATCTTTTTTTATATAAATATTGTTTCATTCTTTTCTTCTTTTGTATATATTTGGTCATTTTAACTGCGAGATTGTCGGTTTTAATAAACAATTTATATATCTATCCATATAGCCAAGAGCACCTGATATAGCCTATATGGGATAAACAGGGTGTGCATTGAAACTGTCAGTGAACATTTGGAAATATTTTCTGTATAGTCATTTCCTACCTCATTTTCAATTCCTCAGTCCATTTGCAGGATTCTATTAAGACAGTCTCTCTTCTTCCCCACTTGAGTTAGTAAATAGGGAAAAGGAGCACAAACTTTTTTGTTACAATCACTATCACTCTAGCGTGGGGGGGGGGGGGGTGGGGTGGGGTGGGGAAGGAGAGGTGCACTCAACTTTTTGCGAAGGGCTTTGCACTAGCCCTTGCACTAACATAAGGGCGCACTGAAGCTTGGGATTCCTTTGGTCCATCATGGCGGTTGTGACGGGCGGGAAGAAAAAATCGAAAGGAGGGTTGGATCACGAGCAGATTATCATGCAATTCAATCAGATGAGGCAGGAATATAGGAGTATTATGGGCAAAATAGGAGAGCTCGAAATGGAAGTGAATGAGCACAGGTATGGAGTGATATGAGCTATCTAAGAACTGACAGATACCGAGGGCGCAACTCGGCGAAAACTCTGAAAAACTGCAAATTTGTTGTTCCTTTCTCTTTGTTGCTAAGACGCTGTTGACCAATAGAAATAAGCAATTCTTCCTTTCGGCTTTCAATTTCCATCTCACATGGCTTTGCTTATCCCATTGCAACTTATTCTGTCGGCAAACGTGAGAAGATCGATGTACTGTTCCTAAGCTTACTAAGTTAATTTGATAGATAAACGTTTGTGCACGTGCGGTAAACTTAGTTCAGATTTGAATGTGAAGGGAAGAAAAAAATATATTACCTGTACTTGTGAAATTATTAAAACTTTTTCAGTATTCCCTGAGCTGGAGACCCGGGGTGAAGGGGTACTTCGCTATATAAGCTTTATAGGTATGTGTGGTGCCAAAGGGTATGGTTTTTGAGCTGTAGGGTATAGATAGATTTAAACTATTTTGGTCCGAAAGTCTGAAGATGGGTTTGGATTCTAGAAACCAGGTGTGAAAATGGCTATGAATTTTAGAAGCCAACTTTGATAAGGAGTACTGGAAAATTACATAGTTTGGTCCGAACAAATAGGAAAATTATCAGCCATTGGGTAATTGGTACTTGAAGATCTGGAGGCTTGGAGAGTTGGCGCTTGGCAACATATTAAACTTTCCCAGTTTTAAGTTAAAATCTCATGTATAACACATACAACTTTTTCTCAACTGTAGCATTGTCACTGAGGCATTGAAAGGTGTGGAACCTGAGAGGCGGTGCTTTCGAATGATTGGTGGAGTGTTGGTTGAGAGAACGGTGAAAGATGTACTGCCTGCGCTTGAAAATAACAAAGAACAGGTTGGTTCTTTTATTCTATGATTATGCATTCCAGTGCATGTATCCAAACTGTAAAGTTGAACATTTTCCTGGAATGCTAATAATTATTGTTTTTAAAGATTTTTGAAGTTTTCATTATAGGCATTTAATTTTTAATTCATCTATTACTATTATTGAAAAGGTTACTTGGAAGAATGACCCTCTCAGTTATTTATGCAATATAAGCAATTGCGAAAAGAAAGCCTGAAAAAATTTCAGGCTTGAACGGGATTGAAACCGATGACCTCTGCAATGCCGGTGCAGTGCTCTATCAAATGAGCTATTAAGCCAACTGGGAGCTGGTCATATTGCGAGTTCCTAATATACCCATGGAGGATTAATATGAATATGTAAAAACATATTTGAACTACAGGTAAAAGATTAAATAGAAGAAAGACCCTTGCAGTTCGCAACTGCTTAAGTTGCATAAATAACTGCGAGGCTTCTGTGATGGACTAGCATCCTACGTGAAGTAATACTTCTAGTTCCTTTGCGCCATAAAAATGCTTTCCCTTTAGCTTTATGCCGGTGTCCTCAGGTTCTTACAAAATTTATATAGTCTGGTATGCAATGCAGACATGCACTGCATCCAAGGTTAATACATACCCCTCAATAACCAAGTTCAAGGTCCGTACTGTAAGTTACAGACCAAGTTTTTTCCTGTTGATTTATGGCCTAAGTGTGAAGCGTGAGGGCCATAAATCAACAGGAAAAACCAGGATCTGCAACTTACTGTACAGACCAATATCTCTGAGGTTAATCACGCACACGGGCAAGCAAACTTTCAAATTTAGTGGGCCGTACAGTGAAATACAGCCCGCAAAATTGACCAATCACACCACATGTACTAACTGAGAGATATAATTGGAGTTAATTTACTAAAAATGTAACCATGTCGTGTTGTGTCCTTAGATTGGAAGCCTAATCAGCAAGTTAAAAGAATCACTCACAACAAAAGAAGAAGAACTAAATGCGTTTAAAGATAAGCACAACATCCATGTAAGAGGAGAAAAAGAAAGCCCACCTGAGGAAGAATCAAAGACCGCTGACAAGTCTTCAGGAGTACTTGTGGCACAGGACAGTTCATAGGACAATATATCATAATAAGCAATGTGTATTCCATAATATTTAAGAAAGATCAAGCACATCAGACTTAAACAACAATAGGTCTTCTATTATATTTTCTACCCTCTCTGCTGTGAGCATCTCATTTCTCACAGTACAATCATCATCATCATCATGGTTTCTATTATTATTATTATTATTATTATTATTATTATTATTATTATTATTTATTATTGTGTGTTACTCGGTCGCTGCTTGGCCAGGTAGTGTGTTGCAGAACATTGTTGGGCTACCACCTGTGGCCTACGATACTCTGCACCTTCTATTCTTTCCTTGACTGTTTTGAAGTGTCTGGCACTTTTCTCAGGATTCTGGCAGTCCGCAGCAAACACACACGTTCCAAGGGCTCCATGTTGTAGGGCAACCCCAACAGTTTTAACCATTTATCAAGTCCTCCCAAGACTAAACATAATGCTCCGATGACTACTAGAATGACCAAGACCGATCATCATCATCATTATTATTATCATTATTATTAAATCAGGTATTGACTGGTGAGAGTTAGAAACTTATCTCCAGGATGATATCATTATGTATCCATGTTCTCCTGACTGATACTATTCAACTGGATATAAGCCATTATGGATGCTTATGGTTACTAACGTTATTGAGTAACTCGGCTGTTACCTCTCAGTTGGATAAATTGTGCAAACTTTTTGTTCAAGTGAAAGGGAAGGGTCAAGAAAGCAAGGCCGGTAACTAGTTTGTTGTTGAAATGCTGCCAGCATCAACATTGTCTGATCAAAGTTTAAGAAAGGCCGCTGGACAATGCTCAACAAAAAATAATCACATTGCTCCCTAGCAGTTCTGAGTACATCACCTATCGTATCAAGTATTCACATCATATCCATCTACCTATCATATCTAGGTGATCACCTATCATATAAATTATATGATATCAAGGTGATATACTGACGCCCAGATGAATTCGAATGTTGGCAATGTGTGACTGCAACAATGAAGAGTGTTCTCCCACTCTTACATTAAGGTGGCCGAACACAGTTTGCGCGCGCTTTACAGATTCTGTTAGTGATGCTATTAAGCGCGCGCTAGGGTTGTGGTAAGCAAATACTATCGACCACTCGATTTTATACCAAAAGGTAAGTTTTGCTCTTAAAATAACTTAGTTTCTTGTTTGTGAATCCTCCTTCATTTATCGCCGAACAAAGAAATTGAGTTCATAACGAGCTAAGCCTTTTTGTACGCCTTTCATTTTTCTGAGAAACCCTAATTAAAAGCCATGCATGCGCATTTGAACAAAAAATTGTGACTGGTTATTTTAATGGAAATAAACTGTTTTCTAAGGAACCGCTCGTTAGAATTTCGTGAAATTTGACAAAACAGTAGTTTTCTAAAAGCGTAACTTGCCTACAAACCAAAAACAAAATCTAACAGAGGGTATCTTCAAAAAATATTAAAGTGCAAAACCAACATTTACAGGAGATCTGTCTGTTAAAATTACATGAAAGCAGCGTCACTATGTCAGTATTTTGTGGATTTTTCTGGATACAAAATATGGAAAAAATCTAACGAGTGCATTTTCTAAAAATTAAGAAAAACCATTATTTGTGGACGGTTAATAGCTTGCTGCGTTGCCATGGCGACGGCACCTTATTCAACAAGAAGTATCAAAATTTATTCCTTCTTAGTTAATCTTGCACCATGCTAATTTCGGGTACTCAGAAGTACGTAGTTTTCAAATAATGTTTACTAACACCTGTGTAATGGAAAAACTGTGTTCGGCCACCTTAAACTCCATTGACTCTCACTTAAGTGAAAGCACAGTTACTGATGTACTAAGAGTGTTTGATAGTTTGAGATCAAGCAAGACGCTATACAGATCACACGTACAGATTTTCCCATATGCATGATTATACCTTATTACAGGACATTTTGTTTTCAAATTAGTCCATTTTTCTTTTTTTCTTACAAACTTGAAATTGCAAAAGAAGAGTGTTCCTTACTCGTACCAAAGAAGTTTCGACAAACTCAGAATTCTAAAGTGCTTTCATTTCTTCTTTTTACCTTGCCAGTTATCTGTGGGTGGACTGTTGGTTTTGTGAGGGAGCTGCTCTTCTATGTAGCTCTTACGTTAATCACAAAATTTACGTTGTCAACAAAATCCTCATGAGGGAACTGGTCATAACAAGTTTTTTCGAAGAGGACCCACCTTGTCTGGGGTAGGGGTGTTATCAAAGACACCACCTATCTCATGAACATTACCGACAAAATTTTATTGGCTTTAAAACTTGATTCGACACAGAAATATTCAGCTAGCAAGAATCAGCCGGCATTGCTGGATAAACAAGCAAAGTGAGGTTTGAATCTCATTGCCATTTTTTACTGCTGGATAGAGGAGTGGCTATGCAATAAAGACACCATCTTTTGAGATTGGATTGAGGAAGGGGGTACACGCAGAGACCACTATCTATTTTGTGGTTTGGTGGGTGCTATTAGAGCATAGTAGTTTTGACCACTTCCCTAACAGTAAGGGCGAGGCAACTGGCAACTTGCTCCATTCTCAACAAGTCTGCCTGTGAATACCAACAGCCTTCTGCTAAAAACCTCAAAGGCCGATTAAATGGTAACTGTTATTACAGATGTGTGCTCTAAACACTGAATGAATTTTTTTTTTATTGACAATAAAAAATATTAAATGAATGTGATTTGCTGTTTATTGTGCTGTAGTTTCTACCAGTTTCATCAATTAAAATTATCATAAAATTTGGCAGTCTTTTGCTTTAAATTTCGCCATGAATTATTAAACATTTGACAAGCTATACCAAACAGCGAAATACTCAAAAGAATGCTTCACCCAATTTGCAACACCTGGAAGCTGATTTTTGTGATTACCTTTCTATTTGGATAAATTGGAAAGGGGGGGGGGGGGGGGGGGCGGGGACAGCAAAATAGACAAAACAAATTAAAAGAAGTCAACAGCTCTAGGCCTTTTAGCAGACTTTGCTTGCTTTGATTTCCTTTGTTTTGAAGATGATGCAGTCTTATTAATATGCAGTGGAGTTCTCCTTGGCTTAGGTGGAGATTTAAGTTCCACTTCGCCGGGCAGTGACTTCAGTAACCCCTGGATGGGTGTCTTCTTGGCATCAAATGGAATCTTTGGGCTTTCCTTTAAACTGCGTTGATAATCTATTGAACAAATAGCAAGGAAAGTGAAAACGTACCCATAG
Organism: Pavona decussata; assembly: GCF_977016875.1. Taxonomy (NCBI): domain Eukaryota; kingdom Metazoa; phylum Cnidaria; class Anthozoa; order Scleractinia; family Agariciidae; genus Pavona; species Pavona decussata. The sequence goes on from NW_028145541.1 coordinate 2,157,441, forward strand.
CTCACACATTGAAAGATATCAAGTTTGATCACCAGCCCCTGCTCCTTCTTGGAAATATCAGGGGGAGGCAAGGGAGTAGGTGTGTGTAGCTATAAAAGGTATGTTTGTCAAGCAGATTAGTCCAGGATCGGCAGTACAGAAATCAGAAAATTTTGGTCTAGAATAGGGCATCATTGAGAAAATGTTTGTCTGGAAAAGTTCTCCGGAATATAAATTAAGACTCAAGTCAAGGATAGCACAGGAATTTGTTGGTCTCTAGTCCAGAATAAAGTGGCAAGATACAGCTGGATATGGTCTGGTGAAGGTAAGGATTTTAGAGCCCCAGTGACACACCCCAACACAAAAATTCACTGAGTACTCCACCCTGGGGAAATACCGTTTTAGCTGCTTACCTTACGTTAAAACCTGTGGCTTTCAAGACACCCCCTCCCCCTCATTTCCAGTGCCCTTCCATGGGAAGGAGGGGGGTGTCTTGAAAGCCACAGGTTTTAAAGTAAAGCAGGCAGCTACATTGGTATTTCCCCAGGGTGGACTACGCAGTAAATTTTTGGGTGGGGGTGTGCCACTGGGGGAGGAAGGGGTAGGGTGAGCTGCATCAACCACCCACTGCCTTATTAGAGGATGAAAACACAGAAATATTTTACTTTGCAGTCCTTTTGGAAATCTGTAGAGGATTTTTTTTACAGCTAAAAATCGCAGGAAACACTGCCATCAAACAAACCTTGTGTAGTATGAGCGGTGTTTTTGGACACCTCAATCCTAACTCTCTTGTGTGCTCCCTTGGCTGGCACTGATCCAGGAGTATGACCCTAAAGCAAGAATTTTGTCCAGTGGCAAAAGGGTTAAAATAACGAGTTTGATCTTCAAACTTTTCTACAGTAATGATAACTAGCCAACAGGAAAGGGGTCAGTTTCTAAAGAAGCTGAGGTGCTGCATAAGAGGTGAGTGGAAACAAATGTTTGGCTTGGTTTTATCAACAGAGTTGATAAAGTAATTTGGCCAGCGAAAGGAGCATTAGCCTTTCAGCAGCGAATCCATGCTGAAATTCACTCTGATGAAGGATTAACACTCAAACGTCAGTACTCGAATCGCTGTTAAAAATGTAGTGTTTGTATGTAGTTGAGAACATGACCGAGTGTACGCTTACAAGCCTGTTAAGCGGTGGTATGTTTGGCCCCTCAAAAATGTACACTTTGTTAGAGATAAAGAAATATCACTACAATCAAAAACATACACCTCAATCAAATCAACCAACCTGCACATCATTTTTCTTTCGCCTTTGTGGTTCTGATCTTGGTGTTCTAGACAGACATTTTCTGACAAAAGCCTGGGGTGTGGAACTCTTCTGGAACTGTGCAAATGGCTCACTGTTGCTGCTCGCAGCTTTTCGCAAAACCTTTTTTTCAACTGCTGTTGATAATGCAGAGTCAGCCTTTTCTGGTGAGCCTAATACATCAGCATTTACAACTGAAATGTTACTTGATCTGATGCCACCTAACTTATCTGTTTGTGGTAGAGTTTCTGAAGTCAGCATTTCACCTTCATCTTCATGGTTTCCATTTACAATGTCAGACCCTTCATTACTACCCTTATTGTGTGATTTTCCAGGCTTTTTAATGATTGTAGTCCTGTCATCACTTTCAGATTTTGACTTCAAATTCTTCTTCTTCTTTTTAGGCTCAGCATTAACCTCACCAAGAGTTCCTTCCCCACCCAAAAACAATGCATTGTGCCCTAAATTTTCATCCTTATTGATTTTTCTCTTTCTCTTTGTAATCTCATCTGTTGACTCCAGATCAAAAGATGAATTCTTTTGCTGTTCATTTTCCATGTCCACTTGTTTCCTCTTTTTCCTCTTGGTTTTTCCCCCACTTGATTCAATTTTCTTTCCATTTCCATCTTCACTGACACTGGAGTTTGTTAAGTCGGTAGCTTCACATTCTGCAGTCTTCCGCTTTGATCCCACAGGTAACCCATTTGAAATTTCCTCTTGTTGCCCTTCCTTGTGTTCTCCTGGCCAATAGAAAGAGTTTCAGTTCAAATAAATTAGATAATCTAGTTAAATTAATCATAGTAAACGTTTACGTTCTAAAACAACTTACAGTAGTGGTAGTTTAAGCCTCAAAGACCAAGCTAATAATTTTGTAATATTTAGCAAAGTAACCTAATGTAAACCTTGATTGGAAGACGAACATGTATGTGAAACTACATAAGTTTTTGGTGTTGAAAGGCTTTTCAAGGGGGCGCTAAAAACAGATAGAAACAGGGCACTATAATTACATACCTTCTGAATTCTTTCTAAACCTATGAAAAATAGAAAGAAAAGAAAATAGGTTAAAGAAATTTCTGAAAAATGCAAGCTGAAATGTAGCAATGAATGATTTTCCAGTAATCAGAGACCCATGTATTCGCAAAGGATTTTGGGATCGCCAGGGGGCAAACATTGCTAGTCGCTAGAAAGAAATGTATGGCGTTAAGTTGTTTCTTTGTCAAAAGCAGTGGTTTTGGACAAAGAGTAAAGTATTTTCGCCGTGATTTTGTGAGAAGCGGAGGTGACTAATGTTTGTGCGTGGAAATTGTAAGTTTTTGTGTGGTTGATGCAATAAAATCTATCGATAAACACTCTTGCGTAAGGTTGATTGTGAAATCTACTGAATCTACATCAAGTTATTGTATTGAAAAAGTACAAACTTTAATAGGCAGCTTAGGTGTAGATTTGAGGGGATTGACTCAATAAAGCCTTTTCAGTTGTAATTAAGTGTGTCGAGATTGTTTTCTTTTTAGTTACGTACGTGTGTTATAACTTCATGGCTGCTGAAATTTTACCCAAACAAAGGAGAGAAATTATTGTGCTAGGGGATGGAAATTACCGAGCTATTGCGCTGTGGAGGGTTGAAACCAGTGATAGTTAACACGGGGAAATTTCCCATGGCCAGAGCAACGAGAATGCTAACTCAGGATAATTGTCTGATCATTCTGTGGCGTAATCAAAACACAGGAGGAAAATACTAACTACAGCTCCCACTACACAAACCTCACAGTTACAGAGCGGATCGGCGAAGTGATATTAACAGAAACACAAACGGACTAAAGAGGACTTAAGACCTAAATTTAACGCATTGCATAGCTTTCAAACAAGCTACAATGATAAAGAAAGGATCAAAAGACAGATAGCCGTGATAAGAAACACAACATCTTGCGACAAAAGCAAATAGCCGGGCTCAGCAACACAAAAGCTGCAAGATACAAGTACACCATTCAAATCCTATCCTCACAGTGATAAAAAGAGAGGCTTTTCTGTCACCGTATGCACTGAAATGGACCTTACCAAACCTGAACCAAATGCCACAAAGTACATAAGAACGGCAGTCGCTAAACAGAAACAACAAGAGTTCTAATAAACGATACGCATAACCCAGAAATGACCTTTGAGATCAAAATACAAAACATGCGACAGTGGCCATCACGCAAATCCTCCAAACCATAAATGGCATTTAATAAGAAGAAAATCAAGCTCTTAAAGAAAATTTACGGGGGACACCGCTCATTTCATAAATAAGAGGGTGTTCTTAAAAAGATATACCCGTGAGGGCAAAACTAAAACACGCACGTGAGCGCGAAGGCTTGTCAACCCTATATTTATACACCTCATACAGCACAGTGATAACCGCCCTGCATAGGTTGTTAATATGGACTGTTAATATCGGAACACATACAATTACAACTGAAAAGGCTTTATTGAGTCAATCCCCTCAAATTAATACCTACGTTTGTATTATTTCGAGACTATTGGTCACCATTACTTGATGTACATTCAGTAGATTGCACAATCAACATTTCGCATTTATCAATAGATTTCATCCCAGTTATAACACAAAATCTTACAATTTCCACGCACCAACATTAGTCACCTCCGCTTCTCACAAAATCACGGCGAAAATGCATTATTTTTTGCCCGAAATCACTGCTTTTGACGAATAAACAACTTTATGCCATACATTTCTCTATGGCGACTTGCAATGTTTGCCCCCTGGCGATCCCAGAATCCTGTGCGCATAACATAGGTATCTGATTACTGGAAAATCATTCGATCATTAAAATTAATTAAATCTTTATCAAACACTTTGCTCCTATATACCTGGAAAAGTTCATTGACTGACTGTCCAAACAAGTGATCAAATATTCGAAGTTTTTTTAAAAAACTTTTGTACACTGGATTTGTTCATAAAGCTTTCAGTTAGACCTCTAACCCTGATCACTAAGTAACTCACCTCTGGAAACAAGGTTTATACTAGAAGCACAAGTAAAATCCCTGGGGTTGGAAGGGCCTTGACCCCCCCCCCCCCCCCAGCTCCCAGGCCCGTGCACTGGGGAGATTACTCCAAATGGATGGGAGGTTATATCTACCCACATCTGATTAAAGCTGGGATTTCTTGTCCGGATATAGATTGCCTCTTTTACTTCTCTTTCATAACACTGGTTCTTTCAGTTCCTTTTATTCCTCCCTGCTGTGGATAGCTGAATTTATTGGATACTACGAAATTAATCAAATGATTGATAAGACACCTCTCACCTTTTGGCCCACTGATATAGTTGTTTTCTGTTTCTACTCAGGATCTTTCTGTCACTTGCTAAAGTAAATAATCTGTCAGCAACTGCAGCAAAATTAACCTTAGAAGAAAAAAAACAAAACCATTTCAGAATCACATGGGTTCCTTGTATTTCAGTATGCTCCATTTACTTGGGAATGTGCCTTAAAACTTGTTTCAAAATTGTTCAAAATAAGCTCTAGTTTGGCCGGGAGAATGGTCATCATGAAAGAAATTTAGAGTGGGCACTTTCCATTTGCCAGAACTGGCAAATCAAATGTGTAGTTTTGAAGGAATGATCTGCAAAATCTTGAGAAATAATCCCACTGAAAATAGTATGTGCTATTTTAAAGAAATTTGAATAACTAGGATGAAACTTATCCTTAAAATCAGTACACTCCTGTTACGGACTGACCAGTCTGGCTGCAGTAGTGTCTAAGCATCTCTCATACGCTTGCAATAATATTGTTTTTATTGTATGGCAGCTGTTATAATATTATTGTTTTTAAGGTTGGGAGAATTGTTCTGTTGTTTGTTCTTTTGGTCGAGTTTGATGACCGTATTCCAGAATAGGGTCAATCTAATGCACCCTTTGTTTTCTAGAAGGGTTGCAAGCCAATCACATGAGACCTTGAGAGAGCTGCTACATTCCACTCTGGCCAGCCAGGTCTTGATAAATGGAAAGCCCCCTTAGTTCTGAACTTAGTTTTTCAGCATACTGCTAAATCAGGAGGTTGTTTGCAATACAGTACCTTTGTCATAAATGTGTCTTGTTTTTCATCTGAATTGTCTCCGTCAGTCTCAACAAGATGCTCTAATATACTCTTCTTCACTGCATTGGTTACAGTTTTACTGGAAAAAATTATGACATCAAAACTAACAGTCAAGCAGTTCTGGCAGTGCGGATGTACTAATGACCTTTTAGATTCTAGTACAAGTACAAGTACGTCTATAAGATTTTCCAAAAGACAATGTTAACTAGTGTCACTTTGGCAGGAAAACGAGATTGGTGTTGTCATTTTACCACAAGTTTTTGTGAGAATGGCGTAGTGCCGAGAACAAGTCCTTGAAATGTAGGTGATCTTGTCTTTTTTAAATCAGGAAAGGGCTAAGCTATCATTTTTCAAAGCAAATGTGTCTAGTTTGTCACTCACACAGAGCAAAATGGGTATATACTTCAATCACCCATGAAGTATATACCAAAACAAAGCTTTCAGGGATATATCTCTTCTCTAGTACTCCACTAAAAACTGGAAGTCAAATTTTGTTTTCATAGTCATAGTCTCTATCTAAAGGTCTCGTATTAACTCAGAATCAACAGTTATGAGGTTTATAATAAACTAAAGCTGAAAATCTTACTTGTTAGAGTGCGCTGCAAGCAAGAACAAAGGATCCAGTAGTTTAAGTAACACATCACAATGAATCTGAAAACAAATGATTAACATACATGGACAGAGGTTCAAGTTTAGTTTCCCGTAATAAAATAATACAAATTTATTAAAATAAGGCAACTAAAAATAACAATCACGAAAAAAGAAAAATGGTGGCAGGGCTGCAAATAACGGCCGGTCAACGGACAATGTCCGGTCAAAATTAGGTATTGACCGGACAAATCCTTGGATTGCCGGACATCTTGTCCGGTCCTTTACCGACTCGTTCAGAGAAATTTTAATTTTCAACGATTTGATAATCACGAGGGACAACATTCATGTTTCCGAAAGAAAACAAAACGAATTAACTATGATAAAACTATAGACAAATTAGTGGTCGAGAAATTCCCGGTAGTCGCAAATTTCCACGATGTCATCAAGTCCTGTCGCGACCGCAACCCGACCGTTATTTTATTTACTTTATGAGTTCCCAAAATGAAGCAGAAATTTGCGAAAAAAAATACAGGGCAATGTTTTTCTATTAAATCAAAGGCCACATGCAAAATTTCAGCTCATTTGGATGACATTTAAAAAAATGGCCAAAATCGTCACTTACGCCCTTTTTCCACGGAGCCCTTCAATTAGTAGAGGGTTTTGCCTTTGGCTAGATAGCATGATTGACTCTTAAATAAAGTGATTGATTATTTGATTGATTGAATGATCGGAAAGCACCCTCACGAAGAATAGTCTCGCTGCACCGAGAATACTCCACGTAGCATTTGTTGCAAAGTGCAAAAAGAAAACAAACTATACGTTACTTCCGGCACACCCTGCAAAACATGCTTGGTTACTAAGCTTTCTGGTGATTTCATCACTCGATGCAACTCAAAAATGGAGCGTATAACACAAAAAGTGGAAGAATAAAGTTGTCTTAAAGGGATTCTAAATGGAAGAAAGTCAGCAAGCGCAACAGTTGTACTTGGAATAAGACGCCATGCATTTAATACAATTACATACAGTGCTGCCGAATTTCGAAACCCTTAGACGATATGAATCAAAGTTAAGTGTTTCTTGTTTAAGTTTACATTTCAGTTAACTTCTTTTTTCAAATTAATTAAGAGATTGATTGAACCCTTCAGCTTTAATATGTTCTGCACATTTTACTTAAAGTTCAGTAGTAGAAATGATGTGTCGATTGCCAAAGTGTTATATTTAATTGTAAGTGATTTTGCCAGATGCAAAGCAAAACGGACAATTGCGGTTGTACATGTATCTTGCGTGACCGTTCCACGTACTGAATGCGAGGCTGCTTGTGCAGTAAAGAGTAGTAAAACTATCAACTTGTAATTTTTATTGCCAAACCGACTTGGATTCAGTTGTTTTTTAGTTATAAAAGGATTACTGTGCAATTTGGTTTCACTATCGCAAGAGTTACGACTGTTAACATTTGACCGGCCAAAAACGGGTAGTGTCCGAGCAAAAACATGTTTGACCGGACAACGTGACCGGCGCCTGCCCGTTAGTTATTTGCAGCCCTGGGTGGAAGAAGGGAACAGAACTTTTGTTCCACTTGACACTCAACTCTCATAAGGATAAAAATTAGAACTACAATCTAAATGCATGCATTAATATATGTTGTTTTACCTGATCATCAACAACACTCCCAAGTTCACTTAAGTATACAGCCACCATGTGAAGTCGAATACCATCTGGAACCTGAATCAATATTGAAAAACAAACAAACAATAATAATCACATGAAATTGCCAAAATCCATCATGACTAACTATAATAATGCACCATTTAAAAAAATATTATTGCAAATCCCTTCTCAACCTAAACCATGAATAGCAGAAGAATGTAGGAGAATAAACCACAAAAATGCAGTTTTTGGTCAACCAAAGTTCACACACAGGAGAAACGCTGATTTGAACTAAACTAATGGGAGATTGTACATGTCTTTTTAACACTCCAGGGAGGACATTCTTCAAGGATTAACCTTAGGAGACAAGCAATGATGCTGCCATTCAATCGCTGTCTCAATGATGAGAATAGTTTTATTTATTTATTTATTTATTTAATCAAGTTTCAGATTTACAATCAAATCAAATCAACCATTCAATCTGAGGTAGGCTTAAAACAGAGTACCAGACCCCTTAAAAATAAGCCACCTATTATTACATCATAAACAAATCCATAATCATCTATTCTTAAGTTTCCACGGTCCTTTACGGTCCTTTACGCCAAGTTGCTTGTTGCTTGTCCCTTTTCTATGTTACCCTAATGATTTGCTTGCATCTATTTATGCAAAATCTGCCACAGCGAAACAGACAGCGTGGTGCAAAGTTTCTTGTGTAACAGAAAAGTAAATAAGCTATTATTCTAAAATAAATACCGCTTGACTGGTTGGATCCAAAGGTTCTTCCTGAAAAATACCTTTCACCTCTGTGACAAGCCTAAAACATTAACAAAATGGAATTAAAATGGAATAAGTTAGACATAATTATTTCTTCAAATTAAAGTAATTCCTTGCCTATAAATTCAGATTACATCAAGTATAATGGAATGATGACATAAATTACCTGTCTTCCCAACCAGTTTTCTTGAGGAAGTTAAAAGTTTCTTTCACAAAGAAACGAATGAGCTGTCAAAAGAGAACACCTTAGTTAATCACTTATCAATCGGTTACTGTAGTTTAGAGTGATCATCCAGGTGTGACCATTCAAATGAAAGCTACCGAGCAGTACTTTCCTGTGGTGCTGTTTATTATGCTGTAGAAGGTGGTTCTAGCTTTTGAGTCTGTGGATGAAATCCTAAAGTGTGACCATTCAAATGAAAGCTACTGAGCAGTACTTTCCCCATGGTGCTGTTTATTATGCTGTACAAGGTGGTCTGTAAATGAAATCCTTAAGTGTGACCATTCAAATGAAAGCTACTGAGCATTACTTTCCTGTGGTTTATTATTGCTGTACAAGGTGATTCTCTGCGACATCTCCGTTACTAGTATTTGGCTAAATATTAAAGAAAATTATGGACAGGGAGTGTCCCTTACCAAGTAAAACTTATCCAACCGAAGCCTGTCTATTCCATGCCATTCCCTTTGCATTGTTTTGAAAAACGTTTTGATGAAAAGCACAGCTAAGAGGAAACAAAACAGTGGTAACAGTTTTTAGCAAGAATTCCCAGAACCTACAGTATAAAAATTTAAGTAATTGGTTTGCTGTAAATTATCATTATTGCAGGTTCTTGAGACATGCTAAAAATAATGTTTGTAGCAATAATTTTGTATTTTTTTCTTTATTTTTATTTTTATTTTTTTTTTCAATACAGCCTACCCCTCATACATGAGGATTATTAATAAGGGGGTCAGTGGACGTTGATACAAGTATTTTTAAAGTAAGTTAAACAGGTTTATGGTACACTGAGGATATTAACTGTAAAGTTTTTTTTCAAAGTAGAAGAAATATTGGTAAAAATGTAGTGGGTAAATTGTTCCATTGAGATATTGTTCTTGGGTTGAAAGAGAGATGGTTGAAGGCAGAGGTTGTTGATAGTGGAATAAGAACTATCACAGTGAGAGTACTTGGTTCTGTGTTTTGTTGGTCTAAAGTAGTTCTTGGGGTCAACTGTATAAAGTAGAACTGTTTTGGTAATACCTGATTGTTCATTCCTAAAACTGAGGATAAGCTGAGAGATATTTAAGGCCAGTTCTTCCTGTCAACAAATGAAAATAATGGAGTCAATCATGATTATCGCTTCAGAGAAATGATTACATATGATCAGTGGCATAATTGTACACTAGTGTGTAGGGTATGGCACTTGCACATGCAAGTATCATTCACGCATGTTTTGGGTGCATGCCAAACTTTCCATGATGAACGCCAAATTTACTTTACTGAATGAACTTACTGGAAAATAGCCCTTCCTACACACCATTCAGAATGTTAAATTTCCACTCTTACTTAGGTATATACTAAAAAAAGTTTGTCCCATATTAATAAATTTTAAAAGAATAAAACTTAAAACAGTGTTTTTAAGTTACATGCAAATGATAATTCTACCCCAGGTGAGGTTTTATACTGACGATACAACCTGCATGCATCAATGTACACTGTACGTGGGTAACTTTTTCCTACCCAAAAACATCCCAGAATGGAAAATTTCAAACCCCAAAAAATTATTCGATCATCCCCGTCACTTGAAATCCAGAGTACCACCTCTGGGGGCGTTGGTGACCACAGAGGGCCGGGCAATTTAGTTCACAATTTTTTCTTTGATGACTCTCTAGGAAGGGCAATTTTCCTAATTTTGATTGTTCTAAGTCCCCTTCAAAGAGGGACAAATTAGCACTTTTGAGAGGATCTTTACAAATTCCCCTCCCTTGCCTGGGGTCCCCCCTCAGAGGATGGCTGATGATAGGTACATTATAGCACTTCCATTGATTCGGCCTCTGCAAAAACAGCTCTGCCGAAAAACAATGAATACCTGAATAAGTGGCTTGTCTGACATCCACACGCAATAAAATAGTCCCTTCCAAATCTTCAGTAAATCGACCTCATCAAAGCCTTTGAATAAAACACAGTTCACAGATGAAAAGCTAAGCTCAAGAATTGTGGTAAGTGTTTTACTGTTCAGTTGAAGGTTTTTGTGGACTTTGTTAGTCTTTCATTGAACCACAAACTATGAAACTAAGAACAAAAACAAACTGTTTACGATAAATTTTTGGTCATACAAATTTTATTTTATCACACTGTACCTGTTCCATCCTTTGGCCGGCTTCTTATCCAAGCTCGCAACTTATTCACGGCTCTATCTCTGATTTTCTTCTCGTTATTTGCTAATTTTTTCGCGAAGTGTTCTTCTGCTCCTCCAGCCGCCATCTTGGATTTGAAAAAGCCACGTGCAACGCAAGCGCGTACAAAGAGTTAGTAAAACCGCGGATCAGTAACTTGTGGAATCGCGGTCTCCACTGACGACAGGGAGTGTGATCAGTTGACTGCGCATGTGAGACGCAAAATTAATAAATTTCAGTTCTTCGCAAAATTATACCTACCAGAGGAAACTTTCTGAAACTCCCACACAGACTCAATAACCTCAATTAATCGGCAAGCCACGTTTCCTCTGGTCTTGGTCCACATTCTCGGGCAAGGCAATTTTAATCCCCTTTTCTCAACAAGTGTCCAGCGACCAAGATAGTAATCGGTACTATTAGAATTCAAGGGCCACTATTTTATTGAGCCGGTGAAAAAAATCCTCAGTAGAAAGAGAATGAAGAAAGGAATCTGCGACGCAAAAATGTCTGCACTGTGAAATTCACACGGATCCTCGCCAACCACCACAGCCCCCACCCCCACCACCCGACCAACGCAGCATCCACCCCCTCAATCACACTACTGTTTGCTGGGAAAAAAGAGACATTTTGCAATAAGCTTGGTTGATCTTACATGTAAAGTGACATCTGCATATCTGGCTCGTGACTCTCACAACAAGACTGGCCCGGCAGAAAAAGGACCAATAGCGTATATTCTTCATTGTGTGATCCTCTCCATTCAAACATTTTATAATAGACTCTTTTACTGTTTCGGCCAAAGAATTATGTCTTTGGGAGCAGTTATATTTTCTTTTAACAAAATTGCCAAGAAATAAAGTGGAGTGTCAACTTGCGATCTTCAAATTGTCCGGAAAAAAAATCGCACTATTGTAAAAAAGAGCTCTAGGCAAAACTAGATTGCACGTTAAGATAATACAAAAAGATATCCCAACTTGTTCCTGTTTACTGAAATCTTACAATACCACCCGCGAGGTAATTAGAAAACTGCACCAAGGGTTCCACTCCCTTCAGAATAGTTTCTTTTCTATCTTTCTCCCATTAATAACCACTAATTGATAGAGTAGTTTACAGGATATAAAGACAGTAAATAACAGCTCATGAACATATTGGATTCTAAAGGATTCCAAAGGACCAGCTGTGAGCTAATTTGTTGAGGTACCAAATTTTCCTGTTGTCGAAAAAAATTACATTTCTAGGAGATCGGAGCCTGTGTACTCAGTGGGGGGCCTGTGTGAAGAGTGGGTGACTGTGACAGCTATTCAATTAATTAAGCTCCAGAGCGATTGCGTTTGTTACATCTATTGTGAGCCTTTTTATTTGGCTTACTCACTTACATACATAAATACATATATACTTTATTGAATCTCCCCAATGGGGCTTTTCAGGAACAATAACAAACAAAGAAAAAAAAAAGAGAAAAACGATAGCAATGGTATTGAAATCGTTTAACAATTATTCCACGAGCGCGCGTTAGATATGAGATGATAGATAGCCAACGCTCCGAGTTGCCTACAATCATCTCATATCCAACTAGCCTGAGTGGAATAATTGTTTTATAAAAACAATCTCAAAAACAATCAAGAAATATTGCTAGATCTTGCTGCTTTCGCTTTGTAAGAACAACCAGAAGACGATTTAATGGTCGCTATTTCTCGGGCATGGTATAATGGTTCATATACCATGGCCCCTAAGTCAAATCCCTGGAATTTCGTTATATTTTGGTCCCGTTTTTAATTATACATATATATGTATATTTACAATATCAACGATTATTCATTAATTAAAGCTTATAAAAACAATCATAATTAAAATTAAGTCTTAGGATTCTAGGAATTATTTTAGTAGGTTACGTTTTAAAATCCTCCTAAAAGTTGTCACTGTAATACAGAGTTTTAAACTAGGTTCTAAGGAATTCTAGACGGTGACAGTTTAATAGTAAAAGGTTCTTTAGCCAGAGAAATTAAGATGAAATTATGAAGAAAAACCAGTGTTAATTGTTTTCTTTAGCGAAATATCACCTCGATAGCACATAAAAAAAATTCGCACGGTCTAAATTTTTGAGCATACAACAGTGATAACTCTCGTCGACATCACGTGACGTGGCCTGAGTATCACCGTTCCTGTCGCAGTCAATCCTCTCGAATCACCCCGCCGAGCCAGCATCAGCTACTGCGTTTGATCGTACACCTTTCAAAGACATGATCCGGCTAATTCTTCGGATCTCGCTACTTTGTCTTTGTTCTCGACACTCTAAACTAACAGAGAAAGACGTTTGATGCCTCTCCGAAACTTGCCTTGCTCCTTTTGTGGACGTGACATATAACACAAGCGACAGAGACAGTTCTAAGGCTCTCATGGCGTAGTTAAAAATCAACCACGGCCAGGCTTCAACATAGCTCGCTTTTGAAAATACTCCGTAAACACCACTCATTGAATAAATTTGGAGGGCACAGAGAACCAGTCCGCCTATGACTGCGGCGATGCACGTTCTAAACATTGACAGAGTTCGACGACCACGCAACGTTGTTTTGTTCGTAGCTAATTGCTATCGGTTCACGCCTGTTCTGTGAACAGTTTTTCCTTTGTAGCTTTTCCAAAGTAGATACGCGATGAAAGAATAAAATAATGATAACATCAGCCCTAAAGTAACATAAATCATTTGGCAGGTGAAAGTTAACCCTTTAAATCTCGGTGCGTGCAAGGCTACCACCTCGGAAACGAAAACGAGTACAAAATACGGCACAGTTATCAAGGCAATGTTTTTAAGAGTGTACCACCTTTGAAATCTCTCCCTCATGAAAAATATATTCCTTAACACCAAGAAAATCAGCGTGTATGCGGTAATGATACAAGGGTTGCCGAGACTCCACAAAATGTTTGATAACGCTTCGGTAAAAATCTGTTTACTGTTGTATGCATCCACGCATAGGAACAAACAACGAGAGAGACCGAACAAGAACAATAAAATGAGCACGATTAGCGTGGCTTTCTTTGGTCTCGCAGCCTTGTTAAGCTTTACGATTCTCAACAAAAAGATTACGACCGAAAGTGCGAGGATTCCGAACGCTGCACCAAAGCCGTACTGATAAAATTTCCAGGCGAATCCCCAAGTATGAATCGCTGTATGCCATTCTGGCAAAGGTTCGCCGACAGGTTCTTGTGTAGTTGCCATGGCAGTTGATTCATATTCGGGCTCGCCTTTTGCGGTTAAATTACTCAAACCTTGTTTAGAAACCATTCTTTTACACCCTGCAAGGACAAGTGAGTGTTTTCGCCAAACAACGGACGCTTCGGTATAACTGAAGACCGACAATGTTGTCAGTATTTTAAAGTCGCGTTTGAGAGTTGGCCTTGTTCAAAACACCAACTCGCAAAAATGATGAAAAATCAATTTGAAACCGAGTTGATAAACTGCCAGCAAAAAAACTTCCGCTAACGTAGCTTTTTATAGATTCATATACTTCCTTGAATGATATACACGTATGAGAGATAGCATTTCTTTTCGAGAACAATTTGCAGTACAAAAACAACAAAAAAACGAAAAAAATAGTTTGCTGATAAAATCCGGCAAATATCTATGATGAGCTTATCCGAACTTCCTGCAGCTCAGTCAACAAAACAATGACGGCGCAAATATTTGAAAATTGAAACTAAAATACCAAATTGCCTCAGGGTTTTCAAAAATAATCTCATTAGTTTGAGAAAGACAGAGTTTATTAAATGAGAGATAATTACCAAAAGTAAAAATTGACCGACACACGTAGGACATATCGGTAAAGTGGTTTGTAGTGAAAAAGAACGCCTTAAAGTGAATGACACTTATTCGTATCTTCTCAGTGCGTGGCCTTTGTTTTTCGCACAACCCTCAAAATTAATCCTTCAGTCTTATTAATTTCACTCTGCCAGTCAGCTGACAAAATAGTACAATAAAAATGAAAAGAAAATGAACCTACAGAAGAGGTATTATTCGCTTGTCTATCACAACACAATTGAATCTTGGCACTCTTATTGAACGTGTATTATTAACAAAAAAAATTATTTTGTAGAAAGCCTCGAACTCACTTCTCCTAGTTTTGTACGTGTTTCCTTTGATAGTGCAAGAAAATTTTGCTCATCAATTTTGTATTAGCCCTAAACTTCGCGGAAATACAAGGCATTGGCGCAGTTTAATTTGTCTCGGCTAACTATGCCTTTCCAGAACTCCTTAATTGGTGCAGAAATTAACCGGTTTTAATTGCTTCTGCCCTGCTTACGAGTTATATTTTAATGAAACTGATTCCCTTTGATGGCTGCCTGCGTTTCTTTTTTATCAAGTCTAGACGATTGGATAGCTGTTATCAAGTCCGAGGTACTGTTTCTAGTAATGCAATATGCGATACACGTACGGTTTATTGAAAATCACTTTTCTAGTTATTTTTATCCGGTTGCCGAGGTAAATTCATTTTTTTTCTTCCTACCTTCCTTCCTCATTCGCTTCTTTTTGAAGAAACACAGCCCACAACACACCCCTGATGATACAAAAGGATGATTTTTATTGCTATTATTTGGCGGATTGTTTCTTGAATAAGCCTGTGAACAGTAATCATAATTTCACTCAGTAGTAACACAATCACTCACGCACGCACGCTTAACCGAAAGTTGGTCCTTACCAAACGCTGTTGCTAAGGAAGAAACGATCAGATGTGGGACTGCGGCATCATTTATGACTCAAAATCAATGTTTCTTCAAATGCTTTTCCCCCTGCGCGCACACATAACATATGTGGTAGAAATAAGATTTGCTACTAGAGCAACAAATTGTTTCTAGATTTTCTCTTGAATATTCAGTTTTGCTTTCATGATAAATATTGCACACGCGCATGGAAACCTCGTTTGCCCGAAAGTACGTGCACATTACTAAAGCGTGAGAAGATGTCATGTCAATCAACTACAATAATTCATAGAATCGTAGGAAAAGATAAGTCCATCAAATATACACATTTCAAGCTTCTATTTTTATAAAATTTTTAGACCTTTTTCAATGAAATTGATCGTATTGATACACCGATGCTTACGAGGATTTTCCACACATACAAAAATTCATTTCATCATATCTGTTAGGGTTTTTTTTTGGCTCAGTGTTTTGTGTATGTTTATACATGCAAGAAATTTTAATATAATTAAAATGAAACAGACAACAAGGAATATTCTTAGTAAGTGAATTAATTAATGTGCTGGAAATTTTCTTGTGTCAGAATATGATGAATATTATTAAAGCATTCGGCATGCTGCTAAACTAGCTGATGTGGCCAAATTTGACTGACTGCGTTAATACGAAGTAATGAGGAGTACAAAGGTAAGGCCGACCTTTTTTTCGTTTATAATTGTCCAGTTGATCAACCCAGATTTCGACCATATTCATTCCAAAAAAAAAAACGATACCGATAGCGGAAGGCTATGCGAGAGTGGGGATGTCACCCAATTTAGTTTTAGCATTGAGCGTCATGGATTATTTTTAACCAGTTCGGTCCCAAAACGTGATCCGTTGTAATCCATCTTAGTTTCGAGAGACCACAGCTGTTGTCCCGGGCAGTATTTCTCGCAATGCTTGGTGTTGGGGGGGAGGGGACGGGCGGGGGTGCGGCTCCGTACCCCAAGCCCCCACACCATTACTCAGCCCCGGTTGTTCAAAGAGTGGATAACGTTATCCAGCGGATAGATCGCTATCCAGCGGATAAAATGTACTCCAACTAATACTTTTTATCCGCTAGATAGCAATTTATCCGCTGGATAACGTTATCCACTCTTTCAACAACTGGGGCCTGGCTTCAATCCAAGTCCGTCTGCAGACTTTCAGAACAAAATGGTTAAAATCTATACCCTATTTCAGACAAAAACGGGCTTAAAACCCATACACTTTGGGGCCGCACATACCTATATAACTAATACAGGGAAGTACTCCTCCCTCCCCCCCCCCCCCCCCCGCCATGCAGTTTTGTTTCCATAGTTGCGTTTCTCCACTTCCTCCTCCTCCCAGCGATTTTTATTTTTTAACTTTGAAACTACAACTCAGCGGTGGGTATCACGAAAATTGACCAAAGAAGGTATTTAAATATGAATATGAATATATGAAACTTATATTTGAACTGTGGATGAAACATTAAATAGAGGAAAGATCCTCGCAGTTAGTACGCAAATTAAGCAGTTGCGAGAAGAAAGCCTGAAAAATTTCGAGGATCTTTCTTCTAATTAAAGAAGATATTGCCTGAATATTAAAAAAATAAATCACTGTGGCGAATTCCTTGCCTGTTGCTAACTAACTTCATGGGTTAAATCAGTGCAATTTCGAATAATTTATCAAGGATCTATCTGGTGTGGTTCGTTTTCAGGTCTCGGTGCCAAAATATATCTGTTTTTCTTTGTTTGTTTTTCGCTTTAATATTGCAAAATGTTTTTTAAGTTTGTCTTTTACCGATTTGGCTGATCAATCACCTGCTACGTTCCTCTAATATTTTCCTGATTCTCGCAAAGAGGTTGCAAAACAAATGTTATTTTTTCCAAGGACAATTAACGAAGAGCAAACAACACAGTGATATCCATGTTATCGCGATAAGCAAACAAACTCTTCATTTGGAGTTTGCACCCTTTAAAAACAAAAATCGTTTGGAAAGCAGTCACTTTTTTTTAATATTTCACGAATTGCTGAAATCGAGAAATTTAAATCAACCCAAACATTTTTTTATTATTATTATTTTTAAATGAGAAAAATTAAACTTAACCTTAACACTAATCAGTCTCTGATTTTCGTGATGGGATAAAAAAACAGGAAGTTAAATGCCAAATTTCATTACGCCTTTGACAATTAATTTTTTTTTGAAATCGTAATCCCTGTGAAGCACAATTCCGTCGAGTTTGCGAAATCGAGTACTAAAACTTAAATGTTTAATGTTGTCTTCTGTGTTTCCATGTCGTTTTGTGTCCTTTTGAAGGCATCTTTGTGTAAACTAATACTGTTTGATATGTTCAGGTGCTTTAGCTGCAAACTTAGATGCAGAACGTTTTAGGAAATGGAATTTTATTCCCCGATTTATTACCTGTTTTTGGCTTTACGAAAATGCTAGCTGACCTTTTTCTCGCATTTTTTAAAAACATATTTGTCCTTTGGAAATGAAAGGAGTTATTTTTGCAGCGTTACGAAATTTTGCCTGAGAAAACTTTAGATTTTTATTAACAAATAGCTCCAAATTTCTGAGGCGGTTAAGGCCTTCAGAATAATATCCCCCCAAAATAAACTGTTGCGTGCCACAACCTGAACAAAACTGACATAAAAGATCTCCTACACACACAATCGATAATCCGGAATTTAAATGTTCCGTGCAAATTATGTTGAAAAGTACAATGGCAAAACGAACAAAAACTACCTGGGCAAATAAAATCGAGTAAAATAAATTTGCTAAGAGAT
This sequence comes from Pavona decussata, assembly GCF_977016875.1. NCBI lineage: Eukaryota > Metazoa > Cnidaria > Anthozoa > Scleractinia > Agariciidae > Pavona > Pavona decussata. Next base: position 2,175,671 of record NW_028145541.1, read on the forward strand.
GGATATTTTATTTTTAATTATAGTTTCTTTGAATTTGGTAAACGGTTGCATTATTAATGAACATTTTAAGTAGGGTAAATTTCATTTCTCGCTTCCAGGTTATACAAAATTTGCTCCCAATGGCGCAATTATCCATTGGTGGTGCTAATATCGCAGTCTTCTCTTTTGTCACATGTTGCTGTTCAACAAATGATGCTTTTAAGGTCTTTCAGCTTATTGTCCATGAAGCATTACAATTCTTTCGTTATTTAGCTTGATTAAGGACTGTCTGCTCCAATTCAACCGAACGCACGGTGCTGAACACATTTAAAGGTACGTTGCAAACATTAATAATTCCATCTTTATCGAAAATTTAACGTTTTCTCAAAACGTACTCAAGAGTGTCAAAAAAGAGTTAAAAACGTGTTTGTTTAGGATATTGGGCAAGTAAACAAACTTGACTGTATTTTTATCGTACGCAAATATATATCCTCGAAGCATTACAATAATGAAAAAGTTCTAGCGAATAAATTTGTATCCTTCATTATTGCTTTTACCTTTGGAGTCGATACTAGAAATCTTATAAAGTGCGATGCATAGATATCTAAGTAAGTAAGTGATCGCCTTGGGGTGAGAAGCGCTTATATTTCCTCGGCTCTGTTTATTAATATTCCGTAACGAAGAGATTTCAAGATGGCTTTTCATCTTGTGGATCTGAAAAAATGTGCGTCCGTATTCAAATGAATGTTGTTAGGCATTGCTTTTGTCTGTTTCTTTTTATCATGCAATAAACTGGGTCGCTCAAACTTTTATTTCCACAGAGCTGGTATCCTGTGGCCGGTAGGACCATTCAAATATCGAAATAGCTGAGCACTACTTGAGAGTAAGTCTGTGAGTCCCACTGATTTTGTATTGCTGTATCGGTATACATGTAGGACGGACTTTTACAATGACTGTGGAAAATTGTTCCCTTTTTAATTTTCAATAATCGAATTCATGATTTAGACCCTAATCAGTGAAGGAATACGTAACCTAAAGAGTAAAGCAAGGGTAAAATTGGCACAAAATGCTGTTTTGTCTCGTTTTTCAGACTTCATTAATTATTGAAATGTGTAAGCGCCCTGATTACGTTGTACAGAAAAATTAACACAGCCATTAGCTATTAGTTTGCAAGTTGAGTGCTGGTGTTAATGGATGGCAATTAAAACGAAAAAATAAGAAGAAATTTTCTCATTAAAAAAATTGCTCGTTCCTCTTTTCTCAGTTCTAAAATGTCGTCACAATGCAACCTCTGCCATGATGCTAAAATAGCAATAGAGATTCAGACTTACATGTACTGCTTCAACCACGGACAAGTGCACTGACAGCCAAATAGAATATTTGATGTCGTTATTTGCATATTTCGTTTCCACTTCGCTAGTTTTTACCGTTTTTTCAATTAGGTGTTAGTGGCTCTCAACTTTCAGCAAAATATTCAAAGAGGAGTCCTATTGTGGTGAAACCTAATTGGTCCTAATTCGCCTTGTAGATTTGGAAAAATTTACGACTTATGTGTTTACAATTTCCTTTCTTTTATTTCCTATCGCTGGCTTTCAAAAGCTTTTTGGAATTGCTGGAGTTTCAGTTCTCAGTATATGGCTTGAAGCAAATAAATTTCATTTTTTAGTTTTTGGCTCAGTTTTAATTAGCTTACCTGTTCCCTGAATTTAGCCTTGTGGGTTTAATGATCACCATTTGCCAAGCATCACCTGTGGTGTCGGTTGATAGCGGTTTAGAGTTTAGCTTGCATGTAACTTAGCATGATCTAATTTATAAACGAACATGCCAACACGTAGAGCAGATGGATAAAGAATTGCAGAAGCGGTTTCAGTTGCTTGTAGTTCATGTTCTGCTGTCGATAGTCGCCTCAGAGTTATAAGTGGAACACAAATCCCACATAAGGGTGTGAGGAGACTGTCTGTACCCGTGAATTGACACAGGCACAGACGAACATTATTACGCTAGGTTTTCAACAAAATACATGGAAATTCTCCTGATAAACCCAATGTCTGAGACGGGCACTAGTTTAAACTCTTGACGGAAAAAGTTTACCTGCTGGGCCCGGTCGAGGACAAGTCTTTACCGAATGAGTGTTCAAGTGTTTGCTAGTGTGGGTCGCTCCTACATAGTTGAAGAACAATTCCTTGTGTTGCAAGGATCCGTTCCCAGCAAAGAATGGGAAATCCTTCAAAATTTCAGGGTTTCAAAGTATAGATTTGCCTTTCATTAGACCTTGACTTCCCTTGAATTAGAACGACCTCTTAACGTTTACAGAAAGACGCAAGCTCTCGAAACAATAAGCTTATCAAACAGATCATGTTTTCTTCGCCATCGAACACATCCGCCCCCAATCCAACTTCCCAACGAACTCGAATAATGAGCTTCGTTTCAGAAACTCAGGCCCACTTTGGCCATGTTTGAACTGATTAGGGAGGTAACGCACTCGAAATTGGCAGAAGATCGGAGCATTGTAAAGATAAAAAAAAAACAGTGCAAATAAAACAAATTTTAAGTTAGATCTTTGTAATTTGAAAAGCACAATATGGACTTCTGGTGGCTTCAAAGTTTTCCGTTTTCGTAATTGTGTTCATACGGCTTCCGGCTTCTCAAAATTTCGGCACCGTGCCATCAGCTCTTGGCACCCTACTTTGTGAAAATTTGTAAACGCAACGGTCCGAAATTAAATGTGACTGAAAGGTGCACTTATTTTTTTATGATGTCAAGGCTCCGTGCCAAAACATGCGGTAGATTTTGATAAAATATTTCAGTTGTTATTTTTGCGTGGAAGTCACAAAACGTGAGGCACATGGCAAGGGCATGCGATGAAAAGTGTCATGGCGATTCTACCAACAAAATCAGTTTTGAAAAGGGGTTAAATTAAGGTGTTATTATTATTAATATTATTATTATTATCATTATTATTATTATTATTATTATTATTATTATTATTATTATTATTATTAAATAAGATTGACAATTCGACAATTGAGTGTCGAAAAGCTAAACCAAACTAAATACTCTGCCAATTACAACAGACGCAAACAGCGCAATGAACCAATCAGAATTCGAAGTAAATTCACGTGACCGGTGTAAAGCGCGGGAAAACGCGTGCGAACAAGTCACAGTTGGTTGTGGTTGTGCTTCTCATTGGCTGAAAAAGAAGCGCGAATTTTGCTAACCAATCACAGTGCACAGTAAAGAAAAGCCAAAGCAAACGCAAAATTATTTTTCGACAACCGCATTTGATAGTATTAGTCGACTGAGGAATCGATACGATTTTTTCGGACGACGTCTCTCTTGTTGTTCTCGCAATTTAACCCTGCTTAACTATCAAACGGCATTGATGTAGCCTGCCTAGCGCCTGTGGACAGGCTACCAGATGGTAGAGCAGCTTTACTACTCAAAGCTGATACATTTTCAGATATCAACAAAAACAATTCTTACACTTTCTTGTAATCACGTTAGGGATAAGCAAAATAGAACGGCTCCTTTGCAGTTAAAATACAAGTACTGAACTAGCGGCATCAGTTTTGCAGTTTAAAATTTTGTAATTTGACACCGCCTTCGTTGGGACAAAAGAACAGAGCAAAGGGTGGGGTCTGGGGCAAAGGGCAAAACTAAATAGGAGGGAGAGCTTACTAAGTCAGATTTTCTACCTCATCACCAGTCTCTCCCCTATAGCTCTTTTGCGTACTGAGGAGGCCTGGATTCCACTGAATTTGGCTCATGTAAATGGACCACCATGCCAAATATTTTGAATACGGTCCTTAAATTGTAAAGCGCTGTACCGATTTTTTAGCACGTGTAAATGAGGTTTATTGATGTCGCGAAAAAGTAATGTTGCTAATTCATAAGTATAACGTTTTGTCTAAATTTACCATAACTCATTTTAAGTGTCTCGAAATATTCGCCTTTCAAAGTTAACGCAATATAAAGAATTCACATTCTTCTTAACAGCAATATTTAATTTTCATGCTGAAGTTTTTATCCATTTTAACCTAGATCGTGGTCGAAACGAAAGAATTGAGTGAAAGATAAGATTTGTACTTGTGTGTGTGAGTCTGTTTGAAGTTTGTCTGAACTGCAGTAAGAGACTCACAAAAATGCTTATCTTTGAGCCCTCTTACCTTGAAAGGACTTTTCTGATTGTTTTGAGTTTGATCGCAGTTTCTTTTTAAACAGTTATTTTCATGTTAATCAGTGAGCTTAAGCAAAGCTTAATGGATTTTCCCCTCAAGGTAATGTATATATTCATCAGGGCGCAGGCTTTTCCTAATTAATTACAAAAAGCTATATATAGGCTGAATACGCACAATAATTTCTATACTTGGTTGATCTTTACGGTAAGGAGATTTAATAACAATGAACTTCTTCGAAGATTGTTCACCATATAAAAACAGACATTTTAATAACCAACGTATGACGTATATCCATGTTTACCTAAGGAAAATTAATTCTTTAATCATTTATATGAACCCACTAAGCCACCGCAAAGGATTCCTAATAATTAGTAGGAAACACACCTGGGAACTGGTTAAGAAAAAGTTCGAGTTACCAAACGTTTAATTCTGAGATAGACATTTCTTGGTTCAAAGGTTTAAGTTGTCAGCATCGGTCTTGGTCATTTACATGTTCTGTACGCATTAAGGTAAACCCTATTTCTTTTTTTTTTTGACGTTAATTGCAGTGTCTTGATGTCTCTATGTATTCTGTGATGACTCTAATCGAAGCCATATCATCATCTTAACATGCCACAAATCGGAATTACTTTTATGATATTGAAAATTAGGAAAAAACACTTCAAACAAGTCATGCAATCATTGCCTTTGAGGCGCAGACACCGACGAAAACAGTCGCAATCTTCGCCGCAAAGTTGACTCCGGGCGAGTTCGAAAAATATTCACTGTGTGGCCAGCCGCTTACCTTAAAATTTAAACTGAATTGTATAGATCGACAAAGTGTTTTTATTGAATCGATTATTCAATATTTTGTATGTGTTTTCAATTAGTTCAGGTGACTAAAGGATCTATATTTTAGCACGATTACTCGATGTATTTATCGAACGCTGCGGATCGTGGTTGCGACAAAATCAAGTCAAACTTTACATGCGGTTTTCTTTTTGTTTAGTGACTGATATTACTAGAGCTATTGACAAGAAGAATACAGTTTGTTTTGTCAAAAAAAAAGTCTAGAAAAAAGAAAATCAATCAACTTGATCAATATAGAAAACATCGAAGCAGTGTAAATATTCCCTTATTGACATCTGCTCCAGTGAACTGATATCCCGTGAGCCAGTTTCAGCAATAATTGCGCTCTTTTCAATGACGCATGCAAAACTGGTACTGCATGCATCTGTGTTAATTGCGCCAAAAACACAAAGCAGAAACAAATAGTGACTTCATAGCGGACAGTCATCATACCACAGGTAAAATTACGATTTTACTACTACAGTGCGCTGTAATATCTTTCGTGTGCAAAAATACGTTTTTAGTTCTCAGCGAAGTGATATTCATTCGTCATTCAAGTCTTTTGGTCTCTAGACAGTTAGTTTGAAATCAACATGAGACAGCTGGTCTAAAAAAATTTTTGCGACTGCAGTTTACAATCTATTCAACGCGTGCAGGGATATTATCTTCTAGACAGGTACCACGCAGTATTTTCTTTATTGATTCGTAGGTTTTCGGAAATTTTTTGCTGCACTGCAAAATACAGAACAGTCTAAAGTTAAGAAACAGCGGCTCGATGTATCAAAACGTATTGCGGCATACGAAGTTCTCTTGATGTGGGTTCGTCTCAGTTCAAAGTCCTCGGTTAAAAATTTCAGAGACCAATCTAATCCCCTCTATCATTTACTGACGCGTTTCAGTAGCCAAAATCTGTCCTTTACGATTTAAACTCAGGCTCTCACTTCTTAGTTACGGCTCTCTTAAGCTTACTTAGCAAGATTTTATGAATAAACACATGCGAGCGAGGTACAGAAGTAGTTAAAAATGCCATATCTCCGTGTAGCCATGGACGCAACAGAAAGCTTCTACCACTTAATTAGACATTTGTTTGCCCAATCAACTGTTGCAGGGAATCATAGCGAGCTTTTAGCATGCACGAGATCCTTTCCTCGCCAAAACCTTTAAGGAACAAGGCGTTTAATGATAAGTTATTGTAGACCAATTTTCTCAGACAGATCATAGTTGTTCCATATTTTAAGCTACATCCCCGTTTGGAAGGCTGCGGAGCTGGGAAGAGGTTCTCCATCCCTCAAAAGCTATATTTGCGGTCTCGAAGGCTCGAAGCATGTGGTCAGCTTTTTAAGCAATACAGGCTTAGATAAACTGTAGATTTATCCATCTTGTTCTGAGTAACTGAAAAAAGGTATAAGATTGACAATTTTGCTCTGATCTTGGTCACAGTTGTAAATGTGGTGTGCGTTGCACGCTCAATTTGGTTTGCTGGTTTGAAATAGTCTGAAATCAAGTATGGTATTAGTCTCAAATGTGTGGTGTTAAAATTCATTTACTTTGATCCAAAAGGCAAAAATTGGGTTAGCGGTGTGAGAACTAGGCAGCCCCACCCAAATTTTAAGGAATGTACTTCTCCCCACCCCTCCACCCTTCGTCCCTTCCCCCTCCCCGAGAGGGCTGCAGCGTGAGAGACAGAAGTCACAAACGAACTGCAGGAGACATATGGCAGTATTGCGCCAACTAATGTTGACTTACAAGGAAGCTAAGCAAATATAACGGAGGAAGAATGATATTAAGTTTTACGCCTTTCCTCTCTTGTATTGACATACCAGTATTCTGTCGGCTGAAGAAACAAAGCTGAACCAAGGGAGAAAATTCGAATGAAATTTAGAACATAAGCCATCGTCCCATTTTCATAAGCGTTTAAAAGTGAGCCAATATAAAATAACTACAAAAACTTGAATTTAGTTTCGTTTTCAAAACAGTGAATGATCTTTTTGATCCTAATGCTTATAATTCAAAACAAATGGATGGCCGATGCAAAACCTCTAAACTATGATCCTGAATCAACTGTCTCCTCACATCCGTGTAAAGTCTACACTTGTCTATAATAATAGATTCCCACGCAGTCCTATTAAGGGGAGTAGTATTTCCTTTCTCCCACAATTATCTTCGTCCACGGTTCAAGAAATTTCTCAAAACCAAAAAACACCTTGTCGAAAGTTTTCACCCAATCGCAACAAGCGTAAACAACACGATTAACCAATCAAAATTCAAAGCAAATACATACAAAGCGCGGGAAAACGCGTGCGAGCAAAGAGTGATTGGTTTTGGTTTGACTAAAATCAAAACCAAGGTGAATTACTCTGACCAATCACAGCAGACGTAAACAGTGCATTGAACCAATCAGAATTCGAAGCAAATGCATGTAATCGGCGCCAAGCGCGGGAAAACGCGTGCAAGCGGGCCGCAATTGATTATGGTTTGGCTTTTCCATTGGTTGAGAAAATGCCGCGAACTTTGTTAACCAATCACAGAGCACAGAAAAGCAAACCCAAAGCAAATGGGAAATTACGTTCGACACCGTCTTCGACACCTGCTCAGTTGAGAACCGTTCTTGTTGGAGGAGTGAGACTTTTTAATCAATCACAGAGCAACCCCAACCGAATGTGACACTAAATAAAAATTCCTCTAAAGGAATTAACATAAACTGATCTCCGAGAAACTTAAACGTTTCCCTTTTCTCGGCCATCGGTTCTGTTCCGGTGGAGTGCCAATGGACAGCTGTTTCGTCGTGGCTTAGACGTCCTATCAGCATAATATAACCGAGTTCCAGGGAAGATGGTCTTTCAAAACACTCAACTTTGAATCACTGTTTACTTTTAAGATAAAGTCAAGCTTTTTATACTTTACCCAAAAAGTACTTGTTAGTCGGACGTTTTCGCGGGCAACGCACGAATCAGGATGTAGGAAATCTCGTTTGTTTTTCAGCTGAAAGGAAAACAAACCACTGCCAATTTCCAGAATTGAATTCACACCGTTAACAGATAATTGACCTAAGAAGAGCGGTTTATTCAAAAGATTGTCAGGAACCGCAATTCTCTTGCTCTTTAATTGCCATTTAACTGAAAGTGGTTATTCTTTCATTTCTTTTGTGTTTTTAAAATGACCAGCAATTGATGGGAAATATCTTTTAAAACGCTTCCTGTCATTTTATAAAACGGTTTGATATCGGCGCGGAATTCAATTTTTTTTGTTAGAAAAGCCGGATATTTACGAACAAAGAAATTTATTTGCAACCCAGAAAATGGAAAGGAGTTTGTGGCTCGAGAAACAAGCAGGAAATGTAAGCATTTTAGTAGACACTAGTATTGAGTCCTTAAAAGATGTTTCAACCTGCTCTGTTTTCGCCACTGAGCGCAGCGAGACGGCTTGAAATTGAATTGAGATTTGCGTCTGTATTGGTTTAACAGAAACTCTAATGATAACGGGTATCCAATCCCATCTGAATAGAGAATATTACTTTTAGAAAAAAAGATAAACAAAAGCAAATCTTAACACTCTGTTCGTGTCAATATGTCATTGCACCGAAAGGCAAATCAAAGACAGCCTGCAACGTTACTGACATGAGCAAGCAAACCATCAGGTTTAATTAAACTTCCCACACTGAGAATTTATTACAACGTCCAGTGAGCAATCAGGGCTTAAATCATGTTTAAAAGCCGTTGTAAGGAAAAGTGATTTATTCAGAAATATCACGTTCTAACTGTCTTTCTGTTTCGCCAAGACAGGTCTGTTTTCCGCCAGGCAAAAGGGCTTATTATTGGACAAGAAAATGACACTACTTTGATTAAACTGTCTTTTACCGTTCAACGAGTGGATTAGTGGATCTTCGCTGTGTACCTGTTGGATGCAACTTAAGTACTATGTGTACAAACAAGGAAACATATTGCGCAAAACGGAACAATGATGCCGAAGTTTCAAGCATTTCGTCCTTGTGAACTGCAGGAATAGACAAGATTAAGTTTATTTGAGTGGAAACGTTGTTCGAGTAGAAGTTGCATTAAACTGATCTGCGAGTGTTTAAAGACGCTTAACAGCTTTCGAAGCCAATTTTTAAAAGTCCTTTGCCGAACGTTAGCTTATAACCGCTTGGAGTGAGTAAGAGAGGATCGTCCTGTCGATTTTTCGACCTTATACAAAAAGAACCGTGAAATCTCAAGTAACTGACAACGAAAGCAAGCCTGCGAATGATTTAACAGGCATCTACAAGGGATTTACACTTTTTAAAAACTGATTTAAACGAAAAATCGAAGACATGAGCTCTGAACCAGAGCCAGAAAGTCGTTTCAACACATCAGCACCCGAAACAGAACCGGAATCGTCCGATCACCACCCGACCGCCGAAACAGTAGCCGAACCGCTTCCGGAATGGTCGAAGGCTACCGAAGAATGGGGAGCCGCTTGGGAATTTCACCAGTATGGCCTGGGAGCAGTTTACGGTGTGATTTTCTTGTTAATATTAGCATGGCTGTGGAAGCGAGTTAGGAAAGCCAATACTGGTGGTCAAGGCCATAAAGTACCCATTGTTGTGTTGAGCCTTTTAGGATTATTTTGCATAACCAGAAGCCTATGCCTTTGTATCGATGCTTATCATTGGAGAAAGATAACGCCGGCTGCGTTTGTGAATGTTCTATGGGGTGTTGGCCAGCCATGTCTTATAGCTGCTTACACATTGGTCTTTATTGTCATGCGAAACGCTCTGATCCTCAAGCACAAATTTCAAAGGTGGTACAATACGAAGAACATTGCCATCGCGACTCTGCCGTATTTTATTTTCGCATTCAGTGCAGAACTCACGCTGTCATTTGCCCCCGCATTCAAGGGCCTTGCGTTCACTTGCCAGGTTCTGTACATTTTATACGGCTTCCCTCTGACGGTTTTCTACTCCATAATATCTGTTTTATTGTGGAAGAAACTTTCAATGGCCTCAAGCAAACGCTGGGCTTCAGACGCGGTCCAAACGCGAGGAAAACGCACGCGTGCAATTTTTCGAATGTGTATCGCTGCCGTGTGTGGCGGCATCGCAATTTGCGTCATGCAGTTCTATGCCATGACAAGCGTCTATAGCATTTTTTCTGAGGCGCGGAGTGTTTCCGCGTGGCCTTGGTGGGCTTTCCAAACAGTATTCAGATTCGTGGAAATTTACATGGTTTTGGTCCTGTGTTACGCAGTCAACGACAAGAGCGTAGAGGCAAAGAAAGGTGAAATCGCACCAACAAGTATTGGCTCAGAAACACCTGTCAAACCAGTTGAACTGGAAAAATTGTAAATGACATGTAATTATACTGGAGGCAAGAACATTAGTGTTTAATTACCAGCGGCTTATTAGAACTACCCTGTGCAGCATAACAAATGGGACCACAGAAAAATACTGCTCAGTAGATTTCATTTGAATGGTCACACTTTAGGATTCATTCCGAGAATCAAAAGTTAGAGCCACATTGTACAGCATAACAAACAGCACCACAGGAAAGTACTGCTCAGTAGCTTTCATTTGAATGGTCACACTTTAGGATTTCATCCACAGACTCCACAGTTAGAACCACCTTGTACAGCATAATAAACAGCACCACGGGAAAGTACTGCTTAGTAGCTTTCATTTTAATGATCACAGTTAAGGATTTCATCCACAGGCTCCAAAGTTAGAACCACCTTGTACAGCATAATAAACAGCACAACAGGAAGTTTTGTAGCTTTCATTTGAATGGTCACACTTGAGGATTTCATCCACAGACTCCAAAGTTAGAGCCAACTTGTACAGCATAATAAAAAGAGCCACAGGAAAGTACTGCTCAGTAGCTTTCACTTAAATGGTCACACTTAAGGATTTTATCCACAGACTCAAACGTTAGAATCACCTTGTGCAGCATGATAAACAGCACCACAGAAAAGTACTACTCGGTAGCTTTCATTTTATTGAAGTAAACTTCAGGATTTCAACCGGAGCCGGTACCGACTCAGAAGCTTTTCAAAAGTACAGTAGATGGTTTATTTTTGTACTCGACTTGGAAGGCATATATCTTCTGAACATGTACAGGGCAATACGGAGACAGAAATATTTACATGTAAACCGTGTAATCAAAGATTTTAAAATGATGTTTTAGTCTTGCAATGAAACGGGGACATTTGAACAAAAGCTTAATCAGTTTGTGATTTGAGAAAATTTATTGGGACTTTTTTTCTTAAAAGTGAGCGACTTTCTGGTTTCGCGATATGAAGTCTTTGCAAGACGAAAAAAATCGCCAGCGAAATTTTCCTGTAATTAGCCGGAACATCGACGATTTCCTTAGTTAACATCTTCGTAAATAATTCAAGTAATGTGGGAATTCGCATCCTGGGACACCAAAGAGCAGATAGCCATGGCGAACGAAAGTCAAAGCTTGCGGGAAAATTTCGGAGTCAAGACAAGCAGGAAAACTCTGCTTGGCTCATTGAGTTTTCTTCGCCGAAAGTTTTCTCGCCCGCTTTCACTTTTCCTCACCCCGATTATCTCCTCTTGGATTTCTGTAGACTTACTCTCAGATGCTGTTTACGAATTAGTGTAATATTATATGTGAGTTGCCAATATATGATTCCGGTATTTTGCAGTTGTACCAGTTTTGTTGTTTTGCTTTGAAAATTTAAAATAATAAACAGTGATAAAGAAGAAGAAGAAGAAGAAGAAGAAGAAGAAGAAGAAGAAGAAGAAGAAGAAGAAGAAGAAGAAGAAGAAGAAGAAGAAGAAGAAGAAGAAGAAGAAGAAGAATGATGATGACGATTATGATAATGATTTCTGATCAAATTTGAGCAGCCTAAAATAATTAGACTGTTATAATTAGACTCTGTAAGCTTTACATACTTGAAGAAAAACAACTCTTAAAAATATATGCGGATAATATTAATAACAATAATAATAATAATAATAATGATATGTGATGTCAACACACAGAGAGAGAGACTTTAATATTCTGAATCATGAATTTGCCTCACATATAATTCAACAATTTTTTTGGAAACGAAAGGGGTAGCCACATATAGCTGGGATCACAGTTTTATGATTTTAGCAATCATTGTTCGTTTTCGTCTACACTTTTGTAGCTGTTGCTGTTAAATAAATTAAACCAACAAATAAAGGATTGAGCACAGGATTAAATGGAGTGAGATGTATGCGTTGTGTGAATTTTTTTTCGTTTGCTTGAGAAAAACTTCTCTCACAAAGCACAAATTCAAAGCAATACGCGCGGAGCATAACACTATTTTCGACCATCAGTTACAGAAATTCGTCGACTTGCAGCTCATTCGAGGGAGTGGCAATGCAATTCTCCTAGTTTATTTTCTTGTCAAGGGCTTATTTATTATTGGTTTAGAACAGAATTCCCCTTTTTAATCCCAAGTAATGTTTGTCTTTGTGTGACATTCCGTCCACGCTTGGTAAATAAGACGACTCAATATTTGTTATTTGAAGTAAGTGTTTTCCTTTGTAAGCCGTTGAATTGTGACTTAAATTAAAGAAAGCGACAGCCGGTAAAAAATTGACGTTATACAAGCAACGTAAGACCGCGAGCAAATTCACAGAACTTGCCTCCAACTTTGGACAGAAGTTGATATTTCGAATGATAAGTCACTTCTGAGTTGAGATATTTTTTACCGTTTCATCCTTTAGTTTGAAATCGTAATTACCAGTAGTTCCAAAACATGGTGAATTTTAAAGCTGATCGACATCTTTTATTTACATTCTTAAATCAGTAATTTCAAATACTTGAAATAAGAAACAATGCACTGAGAGATTTTTTTTTATATCGTGCCCAGCACCACAGGGCAGATGGAAACTCGAAAGCAGGATTCGAAAAGTTACAATTTTACATTCTTGCATTTTTTCTTTTACATTTTAGACCGTACAAGCCATGTAGAGACTACAAATTTCACCATTAATTAAAAAAAAAGAAACTATTTCCCCCATATTTAACTAGTTCTTTAATATTAATTTCACGGAGTTAATTATGTCACACTGTATCAATTTGCCCTATCTTTAAGTTTTCCAAGCTTAGTTCAGTTTTCGCCCATTGTTTCAAGAACAAAAAACTTTAACAATTGAAATACATCATTCTGTTCAGTTCTCGGTTGTATTTTAATTGTTCCAATTAACTAGTGAAGAGTTTGGCAGGGCAAGCAAAAGACCCTTCATTAATTGCAAAAGGAAAATACTTTGGGATGAGTTCTTTGATGTCTGAATTCAAACCACAACATCAAATAGACAAACTCTCGTTGTCGTGCAGTTACCACATTTCAGAATCACAAATGATATCATGTTAAATCTCGCTTTTTACACGTTTGTACTGAGGTTTCGGTTATTTCTTTTTCCTTATCGTTCATGAATAAAAGACGAATATAACAATGAACAATTTAGTTGAGGAAATGATAAGACAAGAAAAGAATCATTCTGATATATGCCGATACACAGCAAGGCAAAGGAAACTAGTTAAGGAACCTAAAGAGAAATATGACAAAGGTGTTAATTACGTGAAAACGCTGGCGTTAATGCATAAATAATAAATGGAACCATTATTCAAGAAACACAGAGTTATCTAACTTTGTATAGAGGATGTAAATCCCGTCAAAAAAGTTTTAGGCCAAAAAAATGTCACTAAGATTACTCAGTTTTGGATAAGCTGGTTAATTATCAATACTTTCACTGAATACAGACAAAAGAGATCAGCGATGATGGATTTGAAGAAAAAAAAGTTTTTATGTTTTGTACGTAATTGAACAAACAGTTAGTAGCAGCTGCTTGGAGATAATGCAGATAAATAGCTTTGAAGCTTACGTAGCCGTGAGTTGGACTGCATCTTCCGTGCTGTGAGGGCTGAAAAAGCTTCTCTTACGTAAGATACATTCAATTAGTTTCAAGAATTTCAAAGACAGACGAGCAAGAATTCTGAAGAAGTGCTTCTAGATTTGTGAGTTTCCTTCCTGATAGATGAAAATTTACTTACTGCACTATCCAGCACAAAGCTAAAGATTACAACTCAAAGGTTTCATTCGGAGGTCGTCAGCGTTAGGCTTCAATTGAAACACTACAAACATTTCATCTAAGGGGTTTAGATCTCTCATTTTGCGTCTTCCGGCGAGTCTATCTGCTTTGTACAAGGAAATTAATCTTCGGGACGAATATCAAGTAAAAAACCTAAGGCTTGCAGTGTCCATGAATTTTTAAACAAGCAACCTCTTCATCGAGATGACTTCAGAGCCAGAACCTACAAAACAAACCGCGGAAACTCAAGCAGAGCACGTTAGCCCCGAACAAGAATCGACTGGCTGGGGCAAAGCTGAACCAGGAGCCGAACCTCAACCCGAGTGGAGCACGGCGGTAAATACCTGGGGCGTTGCCTGGGATTTCCATCAATACGGACTCGGAGCGTGTTTCGGAATCGTCGGCCTTTTAGCGCTCGTGGCGTTCCTTAGACTGCTCAAAACGAACACTGCTGCTCGCCAGAAGAAAGTTTCTTTGGTAGTGCTAAGCCAGATAATTATATTTGGGCTCTCAAGGTGCGTTTTTCTGAGCGTGGATGCTTACAACTCCAAAAAATGTCTTCACATCACAGTGCTGAATTTAATCTGGGGGATTGGCGAGCCTTGTCTGATTACCGCGTTCATGCTTATCTTTTTGGTTTTGAGAAACGCGCTTGTGATGAAAGGAAGATTTCAGAACTGGTACACGACTCGTAACATTGCCCTTGTCACGGTTCCCTACTTTACATTCGTTTTTGTCTCAGAAGTGATCGTTTCCTTATTCCCAGCGTATAAGGGCTTGATTTTCGCCTGTCAGATAATCAACACGTTATTATACTTCAGTCTCGCTTGCTTTTACGTTTTCATTTCCGCCTTAATCTGGAAGAAGTTACGTCTGGTGCGAAAAGGAGCCTCCAAAACTCACACCAGGGGGCAGCAAACGTTTTCCATCTTCAAACGTTGCATAGGCGCTGTTGTGGGCGGTTTCAGCATAGGCGCAATGTACGTTTACGCCATGGCAAGCGTCTACAGCGTTTTTTCTGACGCAAAACACGTTTCGGTGTGGCCGTGGTTTGCGTTTCAAACATCAATGCGTTGCTTGGAGGTGGGAATGTCTGTGCTGTTGTACATGACAGGAACACAGAATACCGCTGGACCTGCTCGTAAGAAGACAGACGTTGCGCCACTGACATTAATGCAGTCAAAAGTAGGAGACTCTGAGGCCAAGAGTTCCAGAATATTCCATACGAGCCAGGCAGACCAGTGTTACCTGGCCCAGGATGAGGCCTTGGACCAAAATCCTGAGCAAGCATGAATACACAGAGTGGGACTGGGGAGGGAATATTGAACAATTTTACTCGTGCCGCAAGGTCTTGTGGGTTCGCTCCCGGGCTACACGTCATATGCCGGCGTTTTTCGCTAAGTCTAATGCCCCATTCACACCAAGGCTTAAACACGTTTAAAAGCTGTTTAGTTAAACACAGTTTAAATTTGTTTCCTTCATAAAAGCTGCTTTCGGATTTTTTTCGACTACAGATTTAGCACAAATGAGAGCATAAGTTAAAGTTTACTTGAATCCTGTGTTAACGTCCGTGGTTCAGCTTTCTGTTAAAAATTTTCATTTTGTTAAACCTGGTTTAATTAAACATGTTTTATTGGTGTGTGTAGAGCTTAAGTGAAGAGCTTCGTTTTCATTTTTAACGTTACGACCTCATTTGTAGATCAAAAACTTACCCGATGGCGTGAAAAGCCATTCAACTTTATTCAAAATATGGTTTTGGAGCAGTAGTCACTCTCAAAGTATTCTCGAAATTTCCAAAACAAACAGGCCATGCGTGAGTTTCAATCGGTTGGTTCGGAAATGTTTGCTCAAAGGAAAGCGCCCTGGGCTTTCAATATATAAATAAACCAGTCTTTAAAATGAACCACTCTCGACCTCAACAAAGCTCTTCTTTCTGCGCATGACAGACGGCAAGCCGAAAGGCACTAGGGTCGAGAATGGAAGATGAACAAGACAACGAATTCAATTCAATTTTTATTTTTCACACGTAGAACGAGATTCAGTCCCGGGGGGGGGGGGGGGGGGGGGTTCTTGGGTTCAGTTTTGCTGGGTATGTGCCGCTGGCCTCTCAGAGCCCCTGCCCCATTATAGTCTTTTTTGTGGCCAGTTATAGACCCCATCTTAGTCACTTTTTGGGAAAATGTAATTTTTGCGATCCCAACTAAGTCACTTTCTATTTATTTTTTTTTTCTTACCCCAAAAATCCGAAAATGTGCGACCCCATTCTAGTAACTCTACTGAAAATGCAACCCCATTCTAGTCAATCCAGTCGTGAAAATGCGACCCCATCCAGCGGCACATCCCCATTAGCCTCTTATAAGAGAGTACCCCCCCCCCCCGGGGATTCAGTACAATACATAAAAAACAATAAACATTTATATTACAAAGGAGGATTAAAAAGAATTAGGATAAATTTGTTTGGTTTAGTGTGAGCAGCGCCCAAAGGAGCATGCTGCTTTCGAGTTGGGCACTGCTTACGATGGAAGAGAAAATTATTTCGGTGGAAGAGAAAATTATTTGGAAAGGTTTGAAAAAGGAAAAAGAAAAAGAGCGTGTTTAGCGAACGGATGACGGTGAAGAACTCTACATTACTTTTGGTTTATAAGCAAATTTTACCTGTATACGAATGAAATAAAAAAAGTTTTAGGTAACACCATAGTAAAGTAAGGTCGTAGCAATTGATCTTCCCAATTAAGTATGTAAATATGCATGTAACGAATGACTGTATGCATACAAGGATTATCTTACATAAAGCAGTGAAAGTATAAGAGTGCATTTAAATTCCGTTTATCCCTCTCCGTTAGTGATATGTGGCCTTCAAAAAGCTCCTAAGCTTCGACATTTTCCCGCTACTCATTACTTTTCCGGCAACGATATTAATCATACATCAAACTTTTTTACTGTCGATGATTTCTTTCGCTGACAACAGGGGTATTCGTACCTGTGCATTTTATTTCTCGTTTACAATGTATTTGTGTGAGCAGAATTGTGCTTATAATGTATTTAGATGTACTGTGATCTCGATATGTAATCTGTAAATAATTAAATAATGAGAACTAAAATGAACACTGACCATTTATCAAGAAAAGTAGAAGAAGTTATATATGGTGCATGATATGAAAGAGGGTTGAATTTAACATTAACATTTACTGTCAAGAACAATAAATTGTCCAGACTTCGTAAGTAAATAAACAAGCAAACAAACAAATATATAAATGACAATTAAAATAAACAGCTAGAAGAAGTTACATATGGTGCATGAGACGATAGATTGAATGTAATCCACATTTACTCTCAAAAACAATAAATTGTTCAAACTTCAAGCCAGCTTCTTGGTGTTGAAAGGTAAAAAATAAAAAAATAAATACAGAAACCACAAAAAGCGCTTGCTCAGGGAGATAGTAGTTGTAAAATGCAGAAAATACAAACAAACATGACTTTAAATTCATATTTTATTCTTGTATAATGTTAAGTTAGTTTTCACCTTTGAAGCATAAAAGAAGACAAGTATATGGTTAACCTTTGGTTTTAAGTTTTTCTCGATGGCTGTTAAGATATCTTGCATAACCTGTTACTAAAACAATAGTGTAGCGTGTCTTTGATGTTCGACAACAGCAACAAACGATTACTTACTTTTTAATAAAACCGAGGGAAAATTCGTTCATACTATATTGACAAGAAAATAAGTTTTAACTGTCAAGTTGCCATGAAAAACCAGTAGAAACGTGTTTATGCTTCATCATTTGAGTGTAACGTTAATACTCAGGCCCTTAGCAGAGCATTCACCACAGCCTTCACATTCAGGCTCTTCAGATCACTGTATGTCTGACCTGTGCCCACGAAAACGATCGGCTGACCAGTGGTGTATGTCATGGAGATGGCTGCACCAACCTACAGATAACAAAGAAAAACTTTTAAGAACGCTCTCGCCAAAGGGAGAATCAAGCCAATTTAGATTGAAAGCTGCATACTAACTTGGGTAATGATCCAAAATCCAGGACCTCATAGTGGATTCTTTTCAAATTCTAAACTTTTGAGAATGCATCCTTGTAGACTTTCCTTTGTGTTGTCATGTTCCATTTACATGAATAAACTTTGAAAACGCGAACAGAGGAATCTTTTGAAAATGTACACTTTTGGAAAAAGGCAATTTTGCAAACGCTTTTGCCTGAACTGCGAAAGTACAAACTTTCGAAAATGGAAGCCATTGAAATTGCATCCATTTCGACAAGGCCTAGCGATAGTAACTCCGTGATCTTTGACTATGTGACTGCGTGATGCAGTTCTAGTCAAAGACCCACATTTCACCCTTGCTCACGATGGAGTCTCCAGTAGCTCAGTGGTTAGAGCATCTGACTGATCACGGAGGGTCGTGGGTTCAAATCCCATCCGGAGCTCGGATTTTTTCTGAGTTTCCAATTGATGCATAAACTTATCATGTTGTTATTTCTACAAGACCTAACGAAAATGACACTGAAATTGCAATTGTGCACTCTGGCACTTGGGTTGAGAAATTGCTTACAGGGGAGACAATGGTGAACGCTTGTAAATTCAAGATAGTTGAGGGGGGTAAAAATGGATAACCCATGAAACTTAACAAGAAATAGATGAGGCTTTTGTCACCCTCCCTGAGTTTAAGGCCAGATAACAACATATTGCTGTGAGTTATTGCACTCTGTTGGATACTGGAGGGGGTTGAAGAGGTGGATGGGGGTGGAGGAGAGATCAAAGAAATGGGGAGGGGGGGGGGCAGACTGGGAGAAATGGGAGGGAACTGGGAAAATCAAAGAAATGGGAGGGGGCTGGGAGAAATTAGGAGAGATGGGGAGGGGAGATCAAAGAAATGGGGTGGGGCTGGGAGAACTGGAGGGAACTAGGAGAGATCAAAGAAATAAATGTAGGGGGCTGGGAGAAATGGTGGGGCGCTGGGAGAGATCAAAGAAATGGGGGAAGGGACCTGAGAAAGATGGGAGAAACTGGGAGAAAAAGGGGGAACTGGGAAAAAAGGGAGGAGCTGGGAGAAACTGGGGATCTGAGAAAAAAATGCATTTGAAAGAGGGCTGAATGTGGGAGAAATCTGCAGCATCACATAACATTTTGCAACAACTGGGAGTTGATGGGATGTGAAGTGGGATGTTCAAAGTTTCCTGATGTGTTGGCACTTCAAAGCTCAATATTATAATGTGGTAGACAAGAGAAGTAACCACAAATGCTGGCATACCTTATCATCAATGGTGTCAAACTTGGTGAGCAGGATGCCATCGATCAGTCGTGGATTTTCAGCCATGGAGAAATCAGCCAAAGCCTGGTTAAACTTCTTCAGTTGATCCACTGCTTCATTCCCCACCAGAGCCTCGCCAACAAACAGTACCAGGTCAGGGGAGTTGAGCTTGATCAACTGATAACATACAGGCCAGTTCAATTAATAAAATCAACATATTGACAAACATTTAAACACGAAAATCCTGTTTAAAGGAGCCTGGCCTGGCCATTTTCACCCTCAGTTGTCAATCAACTATCAGAGTATAAATAACTAATAAGCGGCATGCATCTTCTTCTACATTCGTTATTGAAACAATTGGCTTAGTTTTCGGAATAAACCCTGCAGCCAAATTAGAATCTCATGTCTTATGTTGCTGTGGTGATATCATGAAATTTTGAGGCGTATTTTTTTGGAGGATGCTTGAGTCAACAACTTGCCACAACTGGACGGCATCTTAATTTGCACTTCACACCCATAAAGGTGTGAAAGGAAGGAGGGGCTAAGAGGTGTAGCAGAAAGATTTCAAGTGTATCCGTGTTTGCAAAAGGTATTCAATTGTTAAATATCTTTGTAAAAGGAACATGGTCTTCCTCGGTGTAATTGTGTGTCATATTTGAAACACTGGAGTAAATTTTATGCAGCAATATCTTTTCATTTGCTGCAATCCTGCAATGCTGTATTTAAGAGTAAACCCTACTGGAGACTGGACACTAATTAAAAATAAAAGACAGCTGACCTTGGAGAGGGCTCTCATCAGGGGCTCATTATCCTGCATTCTTCCAGCAGTATCCACTAATACAACATCAATGCGCTGCTCTCTGGCTACATACAAAAGCAACGGTAAATTATTCAAATTTATGTCTACAAATTTCACCCTCCCTTGATTAAGTATTTCCACTCACATATGTATTCCCTTTGAACTGTAAAAAATGAGCTAAGCATTAAAATTAGAATACTTCTCCTTGAAATCTAATCAAGAAAGAATACAACTATGTAAAGTATATGAAATGATGGATCATCACACTGATCGCAGTGAATTTTCCAATTTATGCAATTGGAAATTAGAAGCCTGAAAAAAATTCAGGCTTCAACAGGATTCGAACCCGTGACCTCCGCTTTACCGGTGCGATGCTCTACCAACTGAGCTATGAAGCCACACATTGGGAGCAAGGTCAATTGTGAGTTCCCATTTTCCCGTAAGAGGAGTGAAATTATGTAAAGTATATGAAATGATTCATATATGAACTGCGGATGTATATAAAAGTGAGAAGTGATCAAAGAATACACTTTCAAAGAATACAACCTAGCATTTACTGCACACTGCCTTATAACTGAGTGCTAGATCAGGCTGGATTTCTAAGGTAACTGATTGAAATGGAAAGACATGAAATTTGAATTATTTTAAGTTTCTTTGTTTTTTTATACATAATATTTTAGTATGACAAAACTACATCTTATCTATTGTGAATAAATAAAATTTAATGTTTTCTAAGGTTGTTGTTGTTGTTGTTCAGCAAACAAAGCAGCTTACCAAAATTGATTGCATCCATAGCGATGGCAGCAGCATCTTTACCATAGCCTTTCTCATACAGCAGGACAGAGGGAGGTCCGTTCCCACCAGCAGGAGGATGAAGAGCATTCAAGTGTCGCACATGAGTTCTCAGCTGCTCCACGGCTCCAGCACGAAACGTATCACAGGCAGCGATCATCACACGGAAGCCATTGTCAAGGAGCCAAAAGCAAATCTGGCAAATGTAGTAGTCATAAATCAAACCAAAACTCATAGTAAAGCAAATAAAGAAATTTTCAATGTCTAACAAAACGAATGCTGCGTGAATGTTGGGAAATAAGATACCAATTTTGTAAAGCAAAAGTACAGCAAATTTATTTATACAAAGTCAGATTTAAAGCTAGAAGCTTGTGGGGTC
Source organism: Pavona decussata (assembly GCF_977016875.1). NCBI lineage: Eukaryota > Metazoa > Cnidaria > Anthozoa > Scleractinia > Agariciidae > Pavona > Pavona decussata. The sequence continues at coordinate 2,196,950 of NW_028145541.1, forward strand.
ATGTTTATCAAAGAAATATTTTAGACAAACAGAACCGAAATCCCAGCTGTCAGGGAAGCTTACCAGTTGGCTATTTACAAAAGCATGGCCAGCTAGTGGTCAGAGAGGGGGCACAAACCTGGGGCCTCCAGATAACGAGTCCATCCCTGTAATCACTCAGCTGCAATTGTCCTAACTTAGTTAAATTTTCATTTGGTTTAGATGGCTAAAATGACTTAACAGATGTATCATTTAAACATGAACATCTACATTGTGTCAAATATAATAATAATTAAGAATTACACAGTAAATCAAATATACTACTAGTTACGAGGATTTCTTTACAATCAAGACATTTTAATTTTGGTGATCATTTACTTTATTCTCATAAGCTGTAAGTTTTCTCAAATAGTAATTTTGTAATAAGAAATGAGATGTTGATCACTATTGGGGCTTCAACCCTATCATTCTTCTTGTACACTGTTAACTTTAATGGTGCCTTGACTGTTCAACAGGGATGTCACTAAGAGCCAGCTACCGGCAAATTTCACTGGCTGAAATTTCTGGTACAACAAAAATACAGTCCAAAAGTGCCAGCTGTGTTTAATAATGAGTCTGCTAAGGTTTTTTTTCTCAGCTACATCCCTGGTTTCTGTCTTAAAAGGCATAGATAATTGTTGTTTCAGAGTAGTGAGTACTTTACTGCTCTATTACCTTGGCTAAATTTGTTGATTTTCCAACACCATTTACTCCGCAGAAAGTGATAGAATAGGGTTTGCCTCGTTTCTTCGCATCCATTGCGTCACGCAGAATGTCAATCCTTCGACGGGGGGACAAAATCTGCACCAGAGATTCCTCCAAGCTTGCTTTCACTGTTGATGTGACACCTTTAGCAGAGAAAATAGTGTTAGAAGTTGTCTAAACAAAATAAACTACACAGACCTGGTGATCTTGTCTTACCACTAAAGGTCCCCAGAACTTTGCCTTCAAGCTTGGTGGCTACTGAATCACACAGTTTCTCTGATATGTCAGCTGCTACATTTTTGGCTGTGAACAAAGCAGCAAGAAAGGATCAATCTGATAACGTTAAAAAAACAACCTTGTTCTCATTCAAAATGGAGATGTGTGCTGCCATCTTGGATTTCACTGCCTGAAAGCCCTGGGACGAGGTTGAATGTAAGAAACAAAAACGATCAACAATGGCCACTTCTGGCAATTCAAATATTAAGGCTAACAAAACTTTTAACTTCCACAAACATGTCGAGAAGACATATTTATCGGCAAAATGAGCTTATTACCAACTAGATGTTCCTTCATCTTGTCCAAGACAGGATTGATGTCGTCAATGGTCAGGGTCTTTTGTCCAGCCAAGCCTTTAAAAAACGAGAACAGTCCTCCTCCAAGGCCGGAGGATTTACTTCTAAAAACAGCAAATACTTTATTAGCAGACAACTCTTGACAACTAAGTTCACTTAAGGAGGTTGCCTTCCAATACAAACGTATTTGGTGCAGTTTATGACTATGCTAAATATTCCCAACACTTAAATTGATCAAGAAAGCAGGACTTTGAGATAGAAAATAGTAAATTACTATGAACAGAATCAAGGGCCGATATGTTCTTGCCGGATGGAGCTGGGAGCTTGGGGTAAATGATGTTCCAGACAGTGGGAGTTTACCAAGGAAGAAAGTCTCCTCATACCCTTGTTGACCAGAAGGTCCTGCTGCATCCACTTCTTCTTCATCATCTTCCTCCTCTGACTCAGACTCGTATTCCATGGGCTTTAGCTCGCCCTGCATTGTGCCAACCATGGGAAGCTGTAAAATAACAATTTACTACTCAGAGCACTGTTGACAAGATTTGGTTCCAAGCGTAACATCTATGCACGGAATATTGTTGCAATCATGGACAAAAAACTTGTTAAGAAAACTGCAAATTTTGCGCATATATTTCAATCTACCTTAAAGAAAACACCGCCTGGAAAGTACCAAACCTTCACTTCCCCCTCCCCCTAATTCAATGTTGCTTTGAAGGCTGGACGTTGACCCAGCCTTTTTTTCAGTGGCAGAGCAACATTGACGAGGGGGGAGGGGGGCTGTGTTGTTGACGTATCATTGTAGCACTTGAATTTGGAGATTGACTAACAGTTTCTTATTAGTTTTGTCCACGATTGTGGTTACAATACAAGCATTAATCAATGTCCTTAAAAACCTACCAAGTTTTCAAGGTCTTCCTCTTCGTCATGTCCATTTGTCTGGTTGCCGTTAGCACTGCTGTAATCCAAACTCTTACCATCCTGTGTTGTGCCGGCATTTTCCCACTTCCTTGCCTCCTTCCCTTTCTTCTTTGCTGCCAGGGAGCCTTTGCTGCAAACATCAACACATTTAAGCTTAAAAAGGCTGGTTCTCTTTAATATAAATTGTTATTTCTTGTGTTGAACAACAAGGGTAGACAAACCATTTATGTTGAAAAAGCTCAGAACACACAACATAACACACAGACAAGATGCACAGACCTGCTTGCTGGAGTCTTCAACACTTTAGGCGCGGCTCTCTTCTTCATTTTTTCAATATTCATTCTGATCATTTCTTCATTGGTCATACCATCTTTTGTATCTGCAGATGAAGTCTTCTCATTGGAGGATTTTACTTCAGCTGCTTTCAAAAGAAAATCAATAATAAATATCACAGTCCTGGTTGGTTGTGAACAGTGCTATAAAGTAACCCTCCTCAACTATCAATTCAGACCAAAGAGATTCAGTAGTAATCTTCAACCTAAAACAAGTGGAACTAAAGACAGACATTCCAAATCCAAAAACATGACTATTTGGAACTAACATAGCAAAACCGAACCACCTCAAGCTATAGAGTTTTGCCGCTTGTAGCTGGCACTGAACTTTTACTACTGCCAGTGCCTCCCAATATAGAGATATTTTCCACCATTTATGACTATGTAGGAAAAACAGTTCTTTGCAAGGGCCATTGGAATTCAAAACGAAAATAAGGGGGGGGGGGGGGGGGGGGGGGGGAGGAAAACCTTTTCCGAAAACTTTCTCTGAAAATTTGTCTCCGCCATTGGATGAGCGGTACAATGGGCGCTTTTGAGTCTGATCTGCAGATCTTTGTTATAATAATATTATGCATTATTAAAAGAAGACATGCTTCAACAGAAGCATCCCTATCCAGCCATTTATCTCACAACCAAACTTTATCCATTCTCAGGGAAGCAGTCAAAATTACTATACTCGAACAGGACCCACCAAACCACAAAAAAGATGGTGGTCTCTACCCCTCCCCCCCAGCCCCAAGCTCCACCCCCTCTTCCTCAACCTCACAAGCTGTTGTTTTTATTGCATAGCCACTCTTTATCCAGCAGTAAAAAATGACAATGAGATTCAAACCTCACATTTCTTGTTTATCTAGCAATGCTGATTCTTGCTAGCGGAATATTTCTGTGTCAACTCAAATTTTAAAGCCAATAAAATTTTGTTGGTAATATACATGAGCAAGGTGTGTTTTTGATAACCCCCTACCCCAGACAAGGTGGGCCCTCTTTGAATTAACTTCTTATGACCAGTTCCCTCAGAGCATCCAGAATCCACAGACCCTCTCTGCCATGAAAAATCTCACAATGATAATTACCTTCCTCCATCACTTCCTGCTTCTTGTTTTTTGATCCGCCTTTCTTTGCGTTCTTGCTGCTCTCTTTGTTTTTCTCATTCTTGTCAATCTTGAGCGATGCCACTGTCTTTTGCGACTTCTTTGATTCTTCAAAGGTTCTCATTTTTGTAGGCGCTTTGGATTCTAATTTACTTCTCAATTCTGCTTCTCTCAGTATCCGGTTGAAGTCGTCATTGAACTCGTAGTTTCTCGTAATGCCTGCCTCAAGCTCATCTTTGTATTTGTCTCTAAACTCCAACTGGATGTCATTTAGTAGCTTATCTATGTATGATAGCTGTAATGTTTTCTGGAATGCAACCTAATAAAGCAAAAAGTTAAAGATTGCAAGTGTTAAAGGGACAGTATCACGCTATTTTTAGTAACACATCGAAAATCGGAAAGAAGCTGTTCGGTTGATAGCAGCCACGATATAATGACAAAATTCCATTAAAAGGCTATCAGAATGCAAAGAAACTATCCACAGATATTTTTGCTGGCAGATGACCAAGATAGAGAGGGGTGCAAATTTGAAAACGTCTGGCGGACGTTTTCAAATTTTGCTGTTGTAACGCACCAAAAATCGCTGGTTGTACTATATTTTGGTTCAACCTTTCGTCTTAGAATCACTATTAATATTTCTTTAAATTAGCGATTGAGAAATTAATTAACACAATGTTCAAAGTTTAGAGGGGGAAAGAGGAGAGAGCTTGCAACGATGTCTCAGGAATTTGAATGCCGCCCCCAATACTCCCCGCGGCTCCCTGCTGTCCTAGCTGTCAGAATTTGGCCAATAAGCGCAAACCGAAAACAATAGCAAACGTAAACAAACATGTGAAAGGTACAATATACACTTCGAAAGACGGGAATCCTTGCTGACAAAAACTATAGTTTCTCTGATCGAGTATGCCTACCGAGTGCCACAAAACTCAGAAAATTTAGTGAAGGATTTTACTTAATTGTGAGCACACTAAAAGCCAATTGACCAAAAGGTCAAGGTCACAAATCAAATGTCATCCCAAGGGTCAAGCGAATCTTGCCGACTGCAGTGTCAACGCCACAAAACTACTGGACATAAAAAATGTCAAAAACTTGACACAGTCCGGCCAGGGAAAAAAGAAGCAGTGCAAGGAAATCGGAAGGATCTCAATTTTGCAGCCGGGTTACCGAGAAGGAGGACGCAATTCTCAATATCGACAATGTGGTTTCATTGGAACACTCAACTCGTGTGAAATTTGTGATGTTGTGAACGAATAGCAAAGCCGCAGACGTGAGAGTGCCAGATCAAAAGGAAATCGTTGGGCTTCTAAAGAATGTTACCCTAACTGGCAGTTCGCTGCTAACGCCGTACCGAAGCACTCAGAATTGAGTCAATATACTCAGAAAGCTTTAATTTGTGGCGTAAGCTGAAAGATCTTCATATTTTTTTCAGCTGAGCCAAACAAAAGCTTAAATTTGGCCTCAAACTTGTCCCAAATCTCGTACGTAAAACTGCAAGACCATCGCTACTTTGAATTAAAGCATTAGCAGCTTGACTTTTCTCAGATTTTAATTCCAGAGAAAACCTAAGTTATTTAGAGAAATTCTCGCAACCTTCACAAATAGAAACTCCGCCACCATTTTTGTGTTGTCAACACGACGCACGCGAAAAGCAATGACGTAAGCACCAAATTCAATATCCACCAATCGGCATTTTACGTTGAAAAAAGTCAACGCAGAAATGAAAATTCCTGAGACATCGTTGCAAGCTCTCTCCTCTTTTTCCCTCCCGCCCCCCACCCCCAAGAGAGCTTGCTCGCAGGCTAATAATTGACAATTATTGATAATTGGTTTGGGTGTTTTGTCCCTTACGAATGTTCTTATCCTGTAAACTCGCTCAAGCTGTCTATCTATTCTTTACAGCTGATTATCTCTCGACTAGAATACTCTGATCAAGAAAAGAAAGCAAGATTCCACACAGCCCAGTACATTAATTATTTATGCATTTTGCAACTCAAACTCTACTCATATTTTCCATTAATGGAAGACAGTTAGTAAGGCAGTGATGCATGTATAATATTAAAGTATGGGGCTGTGCAGAAATCTTTCCCAAAAGAATGCCAGATAGTGGAAATGATTACTTTTAAGAAATCCATAATGACATAGTTGCCTGAGGAATGATGTGACATATGGAGTTTCATGGAAGTTGTCGAATTAGGAAGACGGCTGCTTGAAAGAGTGGTTACTGGGAGATTAAACTATGTATTAGAAATGTAACTCTGGCACCAACAAGTGTAGCTTAAGTCAGTTGAATTTATATTTTGCAGTGACTAAATAGATCCAAAAAATTTTATCAAAGTAAATAAATAATAAGATATACATATATATTTGTTGCTTAATATTTCTCTATATTTGTTCTGGTAACAATATGGCCATTTTGTACTGGTACAAAACCAACGTAAACTAAGCTTATAAGCTCAAGCTTAATTTAGGCCAAAAAAACTCACCACAAACACCAATTCAAACTCATTGTCGAGTTTATATTTCAAAGTAAGCGAGCCATGAGTGAACGAATTGCTTCCTCCTCGCTCCTGTATGTTAAGAAAACGAGAACAGCGTCTCTTAGCACAATAGAAATTAAAACGAAGAAAGGAAACATTAATTAATTGCTACATCGATCAACAACGCGCCGGCCGGAAACATGAAGACTAAATTTTGTTTCAAAACTCACCTGTAAAATAACACTGCGTATGAGTTCATTTACAGGGAGAGTAATGGACTGGCATGTCCCCTGAAAACACCAGAGAACGATGCCGCCTTTCGAAAATATAGTAAAAAGATCTAACATAACGTGACGAAGGAAGCCTTAGGTTTTTGAATGAGTTCAATTTTTATAAATTCATTGTCTGCGCATGTCACACATATGGCTCCCAGAATGCAACTTGAGTTCTACGATTCCCGCGTGACTTCAGGTTGAAATGAAGAAATGAGGGGGAGGGGGTACTGGTTTAACAATTGTTGATATTTTTGTAGCGACTGCAATGATTTTGGTCATATTTCATGACTTCTTCACACACAGGCCTGTTTAAACATGCAACTTCTGACGCAAACTTTTAGTTCTCTTGTACTGTCGCATAAGTTTTTAGGCTAGGCTTTACGTAAACTGATTTAAAACTTTTTACATCTGTTTTACGTATTTTGCAGGCGTCTCACACATTTAACTTTAACTTTATTGAAGTATATTCCAAAGCCAGCTAACAAGGACGTTAAAGTTCCGTCTCCTCGTACACACAAAGTGCGTGACAGGAACAAAAAGTGTAGAGTTAGAATAAGGGGAGGGGGAAGTGGGGGGGTTTAAACTAGTTCCGAAGAGAGGAGTAGCTTACTTGGTGGGGATGCAAAGCCAGATATCATGCAGTGAGTATAATCAGATTTTTAAAGTTTTTTTTTTCACATGGAGATTGCAAAATAAGTAATTTCCTGTTCGTTCACACTGCCTTGTAACAATGGAGGATCTGACAAGCTCGTCCCCAATTCCCAGGGTTTTCCCTTGCCCTTCCTATCCCGGGGGAGGGGGGTTCCAATATAATAGTGACGTGGGTGATCGTCGTACCTTTAAGGTGTAAAAATTCGTGGTTTGGTACCCCTTAGGATGCTAAAATCTAAAATGACTTCCGCCGGGAGAGGTATGGTGGTACATCAGTCAAGGAAATTGAGCCGAAAAATATGAGAAGTGAATGTCAGTCAACCGATTTGGCACCGTTCTTAGGGTAAAAACCACGCGCACAAAACAGAATTCTGGTACCTTTAGGGGTTTTTTTTATTTCCGACGATCAACCCCGTTATTTTTATATGGAAATCACCCCGGGGCTTCCCATTTTTGACAATAGGGAGGATAAAGTAATTTGGTCACCGCAAAGAGATTCAAGTGCTGTCATTTTGAGCGTTAGCCCTTCGCTAATCGTTGATAAAAGGAAACATTTCTGTCCGTAAAATGTTGTTTTTCTGCTTGTAATTCGCGTATAACAAGTTTTAGTCAAGAGAGGTCAGTTGCACTACGGTATATTTCAGAAACAGAGGCGTACAAAATTAATATTGCTTCTTTATTACATTTCTACAATAACTTACTGTAAGGAGTAAAGGTGTGATCTTTATTCAAAAACAGGAAGAATGACAAGTAGGGAGGTAATCTCTTAAAATTATACCTTTATATTACATAACATTTAGTGTTAATGTCATATTCCATCACGGCTTTCCGTATATTTCCAACCTTGTTCCCAGGGCTTTCCCCTTCTCGAGAAGGGAAAAGCCCAGGGAACGAGGTTGGTATATTTCCTAACAAATTTGGAACCTTTTCGTTGTTTTCCATTATGACGACAACAATAAAAAGGGACAAGAAACATTCCCGACTTCAATTACCATGGAAAAAGTTACACAGAACGTTGCAAACAGTATTTTTCTAAAACTATAATGAACCACATAAATAAATTTATTTCAAACTACAAAGAGTATACGAAGCAATCTAGCTCACCTAATTCAACAGTAAAAAGGTTTTCACAAGAGAAAATAAACGATCTCTCGGCTTATCAAGATCCACAGTCCAACGATAAAAGCCATGTTGGTATGTGTGGCATCAAAGGGTATGGTTTGTGAGCCAGGTATAACTGAAAGTAAGTGTGAATTTTTGAGGCCAGGTCTGAAAAAGAGTACGGAAAAATTACATATTTTGGTCTGGAATAGGGGCAACATTTGGAGAACCAAGCTATACACCCAAGGAGTACCCCCACCCATCCCCTTCAGTGTCAAATCAATCCACTTCACATAAGGCTAGCACTGCGTGTCAGAAGTGATGCATTCTGGTTGCATGCTTGTTTGCAGAGGCGGGCTTGTTAGATTACTTGTGATAACATCTGCCAGTGCCTTGTCCTGAAGACAAAAGGACAAAACTTAGTGGTTCTCCTGAAGGCTTTTGAACATACAAGAACAATCTGAGATTCTCGCAAATATCTCTCTTTCCCTCTTTCTTACCTAATCTTTTAGCCACTTTAAAATTTGCTCCTAATCTTTTACTCTTCTTTTGTTTTTCTGCCTTATCGGCACAAATCTATCTACCTGTGTTTAAATTTCTCACACTCATTATCAAACCTTTGCACCTGTGGATGGAGCTAACTTTTGAGACTGTGGATGAAATCCTAAAGTATGACCATTCAAATGAAAGCTACTGAGCAGTACTTTCCTGTGGTGCTATTTATTATGCTGTGCAAGGTGGTTCTAGCGTTTGAGCCTGTGGATGAAATCCTAAAGTATGACCATTCAAATGAAAGCTACTGAACAGTACTTTCCTGCGGTTCTGTTCATTATGCTGTACAAGGTGATTCTAATGTTTGTCTGTGAATGAAATCCTAAAGTGTGACCATTCAAATGAAAACTACTGGGCAGTACTTTGCTGTGGTGCTGTTTATTATGCGGCACAAGGTGGTTCTAACTTTTGAGACTGTGGATGAACTCCTTAAGTATGACCATTCAAACAAAAGAGCTTGAATGGAAGGCACAGAAAGGTGAGAGCGACTTGGTAGATTTGTACAGAAGAGGTGAGGCACAAACTTCAACATGGACTTACAGCGATTGCTTGCTTCATGCTCTCAACACAGACTTGATGCAAGTCTTCCACTTCATAGTACTGTGCAGCCGAGAGAAGCCCTGGCAGGAGACTGGGTACTAGGTCACATGACCCAGTGTGCAGAAACTCCAGTAGTGCCTCAAAAACATCACTTTCAAAATGCTTCACAGTTATTACCTAAGAATAGATTTATTTAACAAATTATATGTCTTTCAGTGGCTCACTGACATGCAGGGTAACTTGGCTAGCTTGAGGACAATAAGGGCAGGGCAGTAGATGGCATGGTGGGGGAAGGAGGGAAGAAAGTTTCAATAAAGTTTCTAGATAAATGTGTCCTATGTATTGATGGAAAATAAAACTTACCAAAACTTTAAGGATTCAAGTTAACTTCAGAGAGCTTTATGAATTCAAAGAATTTAAGCCATCTCTAGTATCTAACATGCACATAACATTCAACTTAGGATTTAACAAACAGACCTGTACCCAAACTTATAACAAAACACAAACAATTTATATATACCTCTTGATACAGTAGCTGCGATGACAACAGTTGATTTTCACTGTATATTTTGTGTTCAAAACCTGTGAAGGATTCCAGCGTCACATAAGGATCATCTGCCTCGGGCAACGACTTAGAACGCCGCATTTTTTCCAGGTTCACTTTGCCACTACGTAGTCCTGTCTGCACCAGATGGCCGGAACGCCATGAGACTGTGCGCTTTAACATAGGAGGGACTGAAGATGGGTTAGTCTTGGTTGCTGGTGTGTTTGTGCTGACATTAGAGATGTCTTGAGAAAAGATCTTGTGAAACACTCTGGAGTAAATAATGAGATAAAACAATACTTACAGTATGTCACGTTTTTAGCTGGTAGTGATCACAACAGCAATGATGATGATGATGATGGTGGTGGTGGCGGTGGTAGTGATAATGACCTTGACAATGATCAGATGATGACATCAATCACTTTTGAGGATAGGACTGAACACCTTGAGTAAGTAAAGCTCAGCCAAAACAGCTGGGTGTCTTTTTGAATGCACCTTACAGGAAAAACTTGTATATTTTTTTGTTTCAACTTGAACTTCAAGCCTGCAGTCATTCCCTACGATAACCATTATGGTCATGGTTATGGTAACATGTAATGTTTCAAACACAAGCAGCAGTGTTATATTGGGATTTAAAACCATGAGGCACAGCCGAGTGGTTTTAGACCCGATAAAACATAATGAGTTTCGGAAGGTTATGGTTAACAATTAATCATTAACTCAACAGAAGAGAAGTTAGCAGATAAATAACAAATAGTCGAACATCACTCATCCTTACTTGCTCTTGGCCGTCATGACTGACTTTACTCCAATAAAACACCTCTTGTCTGTGTCTCCTTAATAAATCCATATACACAGTTACTGTAAGTAAGTACATATAAACACACCTACAGGCTTCAGCCGAGGACATGTAAACTTTTTTTGCTTAGAAGTTTTCTCAAACACGACTTTTCACAGCCATTAACAGAGTTAAATCCATGACTTTGAAAACCCTGAACCATTATGCTAGTCGTACAAAACAGTATGAAATCTAATTACTACTGACATTCTACAGTAATATTCAGGGTTTGAAATTAAAGTTTTACACGAGACAAAGGCGAACTACAAGTAATGTCATGTGACATGCACCAAGCGCACATGTATCCCACACAGTCAATGATTAACTATCAAGGCTCCTATTATACTGCCATTGGACAAAATCCAATACCACACAGAAGACCTTTCTGTTATTTGAGACCTTGACATCAAAATTCCATGATTTTCTATGATTTTGGTTAGGAACCTTTCCCTACTTGTCCAGAAAAACAATGAAAGTTAAAGGAGCATGATCATATTGCAAATGGCTTACCAACTAGAAATGCAACTGTGTCGCTTCTGTCATGCCCTTCAGTGCCCACTGAGCTGAAATCTCTGGATACTTGGCCAACTGTTATGTGATGCTCATGATTTGCACTTGGTGACGAGCTTGAAGAGATGGTTCTACCCTCTGCAGAATGAGAAATCGTTTGAATGGACTTGAGAAGACTTCCCATTATCAGCGTCCTGGTGCGTGCCTGTAGAAAATTAACAATTTTGTTAATACAGTTACAATTAATTTACCCTGGGGTTATTCAGCTGGGTTTAAGTGAGAGAAATCTTCTGGTACACTGTCAATGAAATGCTGTTTCCTTCAACAGCTCATATCAATGGAATTTCTATCACTAAAATATTTCTGTGAAAAGCCAGCAATTACTACAAATTGTAGTAAAAGATAATGGAGTCATTTTAGTGACTTAATTACTCGGGGCGTAAGGTGGACCGAGTTAAGGTTTCGGTAGCATTATCAAATTCTTTTTCTTTTTGGGGTCGCGATGGGCCGAGAGGTAAGACTTCGGGCCACAAGTTATTGTTCTCGGTCTCGTTTTTTGTATTCCGATGGTACGAGTTACATTTTCTGTCGTGTTATCAAATTCTTTAACGGCTTGGTCGCGTTCTTTGTTTTCGGGCCGTGAGGAGTGTTTACAATATGTGAGCCAGACGTGCGAGGCATGAACAACCCCAACATAAACTGCTATTAAAAGCTAACCGGGGAGCTATTTAAGCTAACCTAAGTGCTATTTAGGCTAACTGGAGTGCTCTTTAGGCTAACCGGAGTGTTTTTTAGGCTAACCTGAGTGCCTCAAGGTTAGTTTTGTTTAACCGAAAATTTAGCAACTAAATCAGTCTATGACCTCGCGGGCCAAGATAGATAAAGATGTCTCATGTTTACTATAGAAAAACAATCAATGTAGAAACGGTTTCGGTCTTCAAATGAAAGGTGAATAACAAATGCTTTCCCCTGAATTTCATTTAAAAATATAAACAGCGAAACATTGAAAAACGTACAAGGATATAAACGTACGCGTGATGCGTAACGTTACTCTAGATCCTGAAAGGAGGGGGGGGGGGGTACTCAACAGATGCTTGGGTAGGGAGGTGCGGCCTGGGCGTTCAAACCCTGACCCTGTTTAAGACACAATTCTCCGATTTCCCTATCCCGTTTAAGACAGAATTCAAAATTTTCAAGCCCTTTCTAAGACACTAAACCCAAAATCACACCCTGTTTAAGACTAGAATGAAATAAGGATACACTAGTTTCTTACTGTATTTTAATGCATTGGCAATCACAATCTGTTTAAGCCATTAGGTCATGTAGGGATACCCTGTTTAAGACAGAAAGTGATGAAATAGATACCCCGTTCAAGACAAAACACCCTGAAAACCATACCCTATCGGGCTGCACGTCCCTGTTAAAGTCACATAAGGGAGTACCCACCGGGTCTAGATCATACCGAAAATTACGATCCGTCATTGACCCGGCGTCACATACATATTAGGACCGTACAAATGGTTTCTGTCTCTAAATGAAAGGTGAAAACGTAAGGATTAAAGCCCGGGGATTATAAAAAGCATTCGTATGACAAATGTCGTTTTCCCCTGTATTTCATTCTGACTGCAAGAAATGCAATTCTATCTGGTGGTTACTTATTGCCTCACTATATCTCTGTATCTATCTATTTGGTAGCCTGCGAGCAAGCTCTCTTGGGGGTGGGGGGTGGGAGGGGGAAAGAGGATCCACCCCCAAGAGAGCTTGCTCGCAGGCTATCTATTTGGGGGAATTGGCGATGCTGGAGGTTATCGCTGTTAAAAGATTGTAGGCTTTGCGCACCACACAGTCAAATATGGCCCAAGTATAAGCTGGAACAGCTTCTTGTTAATTATAATTTATGCAGGGAAATATTTACTTGGGACACAGGTAGCTTATAGAGGCACAGCATAACCACTTGGGGAGGGGGGGGGGGAGGTGGGTTTCTTATTATTTTATTCAGCTCCCTGCACTTTTTGTATATGTCATTACTTTTATCCCAATTCCCACTTGCTGCTCTCCTAGCTTTCTGCCTACCTACCTCCAGTCTATTGCAGGGCTACCAATTATTGGATTTGGTTACAGTGTAGGTTGGAACATTTTGTTCTGAGCTTTACTCACATGTAATTTGGCAAAGTTGGGTGCCCTGTGACAGGCCTGTTCTCCTTGCATCAGTTTCTTAAGAATCCAGTCTCTGAATTCCTCGTTCTGAAACCAAACAGGAGTAAGGAGGAATTATATATCATAATCACAGTATGAGATCTTAAGAATTTGCACCCAGACAAACTCATGATTACCTTTTCAAACACATACTTCTCATACAAAGGTGGATCATAGAACAGAACATCATCCCTTGACACAACTGAGACCTATCAAAAAATGAGCATGAGAATACAAACTTAAAATTTTTGAAATAAATAAGTAAACATACTTTGTCCATTGTCTATCACCAACAAAATTATTCATTAAAACCTGGATCATTATTTTATTACTCAGGGCCTAGCAACTGAGTAAAGGATTGCCCCTCACATTTTCCTCCTTTTCTTGTAGCCGAACCTGCATAATAAGCAGTCACCCTCTATTAAGCGGCCAGTTGTCAAAGTCCCAAAAATTATCTCCCCGGTATTAAGCGGTTGCTGCCAATTTCCTGAAGGTGACTGCTTAATACAGGTTCAACTGTAGTACTAGTTTTTGTAGAAACTGCATGGTAACAGTTTGTTCTTTCTCCTAGAAATCACTTGACATTTTCCTCCTTGTGGTCTATGAGGAATTTCATGTTTTCACCAAAGGTTCTTTGTCAAACATTTGTGCAGTTTTGATCAAAATATAGCAAAATCCCTGTGACAATGTCCTAATAAACAATATACAACTCACTGTGTAAAGATGAGGATTGGTATCCACATTAACCTGCACAATGACAAAGCTATGAAGGAAGTTGGACTTGATGCAGTCGGGGACAAACTTTGTATTTGTTGCCTCCATGAAGATGATACAAACAATGTCATTACCAATATGCCTCTTCCTCTGAAGCTGAAAGAAAAAATTACATTGTCATGAGTAATTTTATTTGGACAATTCAATCTATATTTTCATGATAACTGTTTAATTTATTATGGGTCAAACATCTTCTTTTATACACAAAGTTGTACCATTACAAATCATATGAAGGGGCACACGAAATTATAAGGCCTTGAGTGACTTTTGATATAAGGTCAAATTAACTTCTCCTTTTGTTTCACAATAATTTTATTGAATACTGTACAGTAGCAACCAGAAAACCTATAGGATTTCACGAAATACTAGCAAATTATAATTTAATAATTTCAGGAGCAGGGATAGCGCAGTGGTGAGAGCACTCGCCTCCCACCAATGTGGCCTGGGTTCGATTCCCGGACTTGGCGTCATATATGGGTTGAGTTTGTTGTTGGTTCTCATCCTTGCTCTGAGAAGCTTTTCTCCGGGTACTCTGGCTTTCCCCTCTCCTAAAAAACCAACATTTCTTAAATTCCAATTTGATCTGAATAGTTTCCCCAATTGCTCTGTGCTGAATACATTCATTTCACACTTAACCCTTTAATCCCTAAGAGTGCCATTTGCCACATAAGGCCACAACTCTGTCAATATTTGACAGATTTCTATGAATTTTTCACACCAAGATGGTCTTGTAAAGATCTACTCATTAAAAGGATAAAAACTTAACCCCCTCCCATATGTGATATGGTTGACCACCCCCATAACTTTTCAACTTTTTCCCCCTAGAAGTTGTGGGTCTTAAGACATCTCTCACATTAATGAAGATGTTGAGACCTGCAAAATAAGCTATGGTTTAGGGGTATACCTAATATACACAAGGATTGGGACGTTTTTGAAATTTTAAATTTTTACGTTTTAAGGCCATTTATCTCAAAGCCATAACTTTTCTCATTCATAATTATATCAGTTATGAAATACACTCATGAGTAGCTTTAAAATGGTATATCATACACAGACATTGAGTTTGTAGACTTGGATCTGGAGAAAATGTCGTTTTGCCTTAGGGGTTAAAGGGTTAAAGTGATTTTTTTAGGTACCTTCTGTGAGTCAGATTCCTCAAATGGTAGGAGCGTTGACACATGGAACATGATCTCGTTATCAGCAAACTTGGTGTAAACAGAGTGTGTTCCAGTTAGGTCATTATGGCCGTCCAGTCCGGCACAGTATTTATCAAAACCTTGCAGCCTGACCCTCTGACCCAGAAGATCCAAAAAATCATCAAACGCCCTGCTGTGAGTCTTGTTTCCAAACAACTCTTCTTCACTCTGCTGATTTTCCTTCATGTAAATTACACCAAACTTATAGGCTCGTTTGATAAATGCCTGCAACATGTAGCAGTTCAAGTACAAATTAACTATTATCTAATGTTCTCTGTCAAAACAGGTAACTGCAAGGTGAAATTCTCTCATCGCAAGTCCATTGCTACCAACTACATGACTAACAAAACCACCAAAGGTGATTGTGTGACAACAATCAATCAATCATCCCCAGACTCTAAAAAATTACATAGTACCAAAGTGGGGGGTGGGGGGCGGTATTCCCCTATACTAGCTAGATAGGTATGTGCGGCTCCAAAGGGTATGGTCTTTGATCCATTTTGGTCTGTAATAGGGTATAGATTTTAATGATTTTGGTTTGAAAGTCTGAAAATGGGCTTGGATTTAAAGAAAGGGTTATGGATTGTAAAGACCATTAGGTTTGAAAAAGGGTCTTGGAAAATTATATATAATATTTTGATCTAAAATAGGGTCAGGGTTTGGAGAACCAACCCAGACACTCCCACCAAAAATTAGGAGTATAGAGAAAATGTTTTGAAGTTATTTCCTCCTTACTCACACTGTCCATCTTTAGAAGTTCTGCTGGTGCAGATGGAACAGTGATAAGCTTAACAGGGGACATGATATGGGCCTGTTGCTTTAAAAACTGAACCACCTCCTCACGGCTTGACATACTACCATGCTGATTTGACAAAGAGAGAAGTCCAAAGATTAGGTAGTGAGAGGACCGCACCATAATTCTGCAAAAACAAATAGAAATACTGTTTTCTAAATTCCGAATATAAGACCTGGGGCTTAGAGAAGAGGGTTGGTGGGGGGGGGGGGGGAGGAGAGGAGGGTATTTACAATGTTTTAAATGAGAAGATTCTGCCCCATCATTGCATTTGGTCCAAACCCTTACCCTTTTAATGTATCATTATTGACAGAAAAGGTAACCCTTTCAGATCCCTCCATAGAAATTGGTAACCCCAGGGCAATGTTTGTTGACTACAACAAAGCCCACATGCAAAAATTGAGACAAACCCAGAAAAAAAAAACAGCCCAACATTCGATATATCGCGGTTATGCATCTAGCCCTTCATTTACAGTAGAAACACTGCTGCATATCTTTTCATTGGGTCCTACAGCCCTACCTGCAAAATCCCTGCCTTTTTATCTACCTCCAGCCTGAAAAAGGTACCCTTTTCGGGCAGAGCCTCCTGGTATAGTCCTTTATTGATAGGGAGTTATAACCCCACTCTCAATCCCTGGTGAGTAAGTAATTAGCTGCTTAGATAGGTTAAATTATGCTCAGACATCCCCTCTAGTTGAACAAATGAAACCAGATCACTTTTGTTTCTATACATTCAGAAAGGGGTGTTGAGCCAATGGTGGAGGTGGGGGAGAGTGTGCTTACAATAATAAATTATTGTGCAGTTCCCAAAAAATATCCATACTGCCCCCATGGAAAGTTTTTTGTTTTGCACCCCCAATCCCCCCAGGAATATCCAGTTTAGCTTCATACTTTGCTTCTAAAATTTTGACTTTTTAAGACCCCACTCCCCCTAGGAATTTCTGATGACCTTCCGTGGGGTGGGTATGGATGTTTTCTGGAACTGCACATTAGAAAAATGTAGTAAAGTAAAGGAAACTATTTTCTTGTGCAAGGTACAAGAGAAGCATGGTAAGCCCACTTTAGAGTGATAAAATTTAAATTTGCATGTTCCTAAGTTAACAATAATCTAATTTAAGGACAAACTTGAGATTGCTGTTCAACATAAAGGTCATTTGTAATAGCAATACTTAACAGAATATAATTTGTATGTTATGTGTTACAATATCTAAATACTTAAGAGTAATATCATGTTGGATAAGATTGTAGTAAATATTCATAAATTATATTGAAAGAAATGAAAATGATGTTACTATGAAGTGAATGGCACAGGCATACTCGGAAAAGGAAATCCGAGTGCTCCCATCAGCCGGGAGTCGAATCTAAGACCTTCTGATTACTAGTTTGGATGCTCTACCACTGAGCTCCAGGAGACTCTTGGAGCTTAAACACCACTAGGTTTATGAGACAAACATCTTGCAAACTGCTAGGATGTGAATGGTGATGTGTGGCATATATGCAATGGAATAAATGTGATGGTATATTTTAAGCCTGGTGAATGAATGAAAAATAATGATGTATAATATTCAGTGAATGACACAGGTATACTCAGTGTAGATGCGAATGTAAACCAGCCGTAAATTTCAACGTTTATTTCGACACGAGGCACCGTGAGACAAACTCGCAATTCCAGTTACACCGATGGGCCTTCATAAGAGTCAACTTAACTGCCGTACAAACCGTGGAAACTAATAAACCTTAGTGAACTTAAAATTGAGGTAAAAACTCGGTGGCCCTCGTGGTAAACATTAAAGGCCACCTATGCGCATGCCCGAAACTAAATGTCTGCGCAGGGGACCCAGCTGGGAAACGCGAAGCCCAGCAGTAACATGGCTCCCCAAAATGTCCAACATTTTCTACAAAAAGGAACTAATCTTTAGCAAACACAATGTCAATGTTCCATGCTTAGTGAAAACACTTAAAGTTTCTTTCACTGTAAATCTCTTTCTTAACAAAGTTCTGGCTCCTCAGGCTCCTCGTCGGGGAATCCCGGTCTCTCACGCTTCTACGAGCAGCACAAGCTTGTTAACAGGTCTTTCCAGTCTGGATCCATTACTTGTCAACACTGTTACCGAACGTACTTGGTCCTGATCATCGGGGTGAGTTTCCACCACTTTAGCCATGGGCCATCTGTTTCTAGGAGACTGGTTTTCTTTCAACAACACAACATCTCCGACCTGAAAATTTCTTCGTGGCCGAATCCACTTGTTTCTTGCTTGTAACTGCTGCAGATATTCTTTACACCATCTTGACCAGAATTCTTGAGCCATATGCTGTGTACGCCGCCACATCATTCTGCAGTACAGGTCTTCTCTCTTGAATTCTCCAGGCGGGGGCAGCACAAGTCTTGTCTTTCCTGTAAGCAGCATACTTGGTGATAATGGTGGTGCAGAATGTGGGTCGCTGAGGGTCTCCACTGTCAGAGGTCTGTTGTTAATCGTGTATTCGGCTTCGCAAAGGAAGGTCCTCAACGAGTCTTCGTCCAGACGACTACCATGTTCTCTGATGAGACCATTCATGACATTTCTGATTGACCTGATTTGTCTTTCCCAGACACCACCAAAATTGCTGGCAGATGCAGGATTCTTAATCCAATCGATGCTTTCCTTAAGGAGTTCTGCTTTGATCTCCTGGTCATCCATTTCTTCAATAGCTTTCTTGAGTTCTGCTTCTGCACCAATGAAATTCGTTCCTCTATCGCAGCGGATTTCCCTAACCGATCCCCGTCTACAGATGAAACGTCTGAGTGCATTTATAAACGAATCCGTTTCCAAAGAATCCGCCACCTCTATGTGTACTGCTCTACTTGCTAAGCAAGTAAACAAGGCTCCGTATCTCTTCACGACAGATCTTCCTCGTTGGACGTGCCAAGGGCCAAAGTAGTCGACCCCACAATAGGTAAAGGGTGGTGTTGGCTCTACGCGCGACTTTGGCAAATCTGCCATTTTCTGTTCTCCTTGGGTCCCTCGAAGGTGACGACATGTTACACATTTAGAAATAAACTGTCTGACCATCGCATTTCCGCTAACAATCCAATAGCCACAGGAACGAAGCTCGTTCAGAGTTATCCCTCTTCCGCTATGATGTGTTCTTTCATGAACATGGCTGATAATCAGTGAACTAATGTGGCTTGACTTTGGTAGGATCACAGGGTTCTTTAGAGTGGGGGGCAGATTGGCCTTCCGTATTCTTCCACCAACTCTCATAACACCATCACCGTCTAGAACTGGATCCAACATGCGGAGAGAACTTGTCTTCCTAAACAGGGCTTTCTTTTCTTTGTCTGACTTACGACTACCGTAGACGACTTTCTCTTGAACGTCTTGCAGACTTTTAATTTCTGTCGGGAACTCATTTCTTTGTACGTGCTTTATGATCTCCATTTCTGCTTCTTCTAAGTCAGCTACGTTGACTCGTGTAGAATTGACATCCTTACGTCCGGCAGGTCCTTCATCAGATGCCAAACCGCTGGACACTTTTCTCTTGGCAAGGACTCTATCTCTCAGATGTCTCTTGTATTTCAGGCAAAGTGCTACAGCCATCTTTGCTTTAAACCAACTGGAGAATCGTCGAAGTCTCTTGACAATATCACTGCTCTCTTTCACCGTGCTAATGTTAACCTTAACATTTTTGACTTCAGGGGAATCTGGATCCACGTGGTCTTCATACGTTTCTTCCTTCAGCCAGCTCTTTGCAGGTTCTTTCAGGAAGTCAGGACCCGTGATCCATGCCGCCTTCTCAACAAAGTCCTTTGGAGACATACCTCTCGACCCTTCGTCAGCAGTATTCAATGCAGTTTCCACATAGTGCCATTGTGAAGGAGTAGTGTGCTCGTGGATAAGCTGAACTCTGTTAGCTACGTAGGTATGAAAACGACGAGATTCATTACTTATAAAGCCTAAAACGACTTTACTGTCCGTCCAGTAGTAGTCCTTTATGTCCTCATACTCCAATTCATCCTTTAACTTCTCACCAATATTGACAGAAATTGTGGCAGCAGCCAATTCCAATCTCGGGATACTGACTATCTTCTTCGGTGTTACGCGGGCCTTTCCCATAACAAACGACACATGTACTTTCCCGCTCTCGTCTTCAAGTCTCAAATACGAGCACTGTCCATACCCACACGTCGAAGCATCGGACATACAGTGGAGCTGTGCCGACACAATCTTTCCGAATTCTGCGGGTTTGAAACTTCTTGGCACTTTTAAACTTTCAAGTAAGCAAAGTTCATTCCGCCATTTTTCCCATCTGCTTTTGGTTGCATCGTCAACAGGTTCATCCCAGCTGTTAGACTGACAGATGTCTTGTAATATCTTCTTTCCAATGAGTACTACCGGAGCGATGAAACCTAAGGGGTCGTAGATGGAACTAATCGTTGAAAGGATGCCTCTACGTGTGCAAGGCTTATCCTTAAGTTCAATCCTGAAGTTGAAGGTATCTGATTTGATGCACCAAATGACTCCTAGTGCTCTTTCAATAGGCAACTTATCTTGGCCTAGTGCAAGGCTCTTCACATTCTCTGCTCTGTGCTCGTCAGAAATTGAGTTAATGATGCGTTCAGTGTTGCCCACAAACTTAGTCAAGTTGAATCCCCCATTCATGCAAACTGCCTTAACGTCCTTCGCTAGATCGATAGCTTTGTCCTCGCTGCTTGCAGATTTTAGAACATCATCTACATAGAAGTTCCTTCTAACGGTGTTGGCTACCTCAGTTCCATAGTTGTCTTCGTTTTCGTCTGCTGTACGCTGAAGTGTATAGTTGGCACATGCAGGAGACGATACTGCCCCGAAAAGGTGCACAGTCATACAATACTCTTCGGCTTTCTGCTCCAAGTCTCCATTTGGCCACCACAAAAATCTGAGGAAACTTTGATCTTCCTTTCTAACTCTCATTTGAAAGAACATCTTCTCGATGTCCGCCATAAAGGCGTACTTCTCCTGGCGAAACCTGGTTAGGACGCCAAGGAGGTTACTTGTAAGATCCGGTCCCTGAAGAAGCTTGTCATTCAAGGACTGTCCTTCAAACGTAGCCGAACAATCGAAAACCACTCGTACTTTCGACTTCTGTGGATGATAGATCCCGTGATGAGGAAGGTACCAGGTTCTTCCAACCTTATCTTTGAACTCGTCATCCACCTTGCGAGCATATCCTTTGGAGATGATATCAGCCATAAAACTGCAGTAATCCGCACAATATCTGTCATCGGCCTTCAGATGCTTTTTTAGGCCAGTCAGACGCTTCTCTGCTAGTGCATAGTTGTTAGGGAGCTGAACGTTCTGATGCTTAAATGGGAGGGGCATCTCATAATGCAGGTCATCGA
Organism: Pavona decussata; assembly: GCF_977016875.1. Lineage (NCBI taxonomy): Eukaryota > Metazoa > Cnidaria > Anthozoa > Scleractinia > Agariciidae > Pavona > Pavona decussata. The sequence continues at coordinate 2,218,395 of NW_028145541.1, forward strand.
GATGAACGATGCCGCTCTCCACCGTTTCGCAGAACTTGATGTCTTCACGTGACATTGCTGTCCCCTTTTCTCGTTCAGAGAAGTCCAAGTCAAACATCTGACTAACTGCTTGTGGAGTTATCCGCTCCTTCACCTTTCTCTGTGTGACTAGATATCCCCGAGGGGTAATTATAGTATCTTCAGGGCTAAGATTGATTCGGTTGCATGTAATCTGGCTACTCAGCTGTGGATTACAGAGGGGCCCATTGACGTACCATCCGAGGAGTGACCGAACTGCGTACGGGTCTGAATCTTTGCCGTAAACGATTTCTCTTGGACGTAGGGCACTTGGGCAATTCAATCCAATAAGCAGACCCACTTCGATGTCTGCCATGTAGGGGGGTATCTCTGCACTGATTTTCTTCAAATGAGACATCTTGCAGATTACGTCAGGTCGAGGTATTTCATTGCGGTCTGCTGGAATCACATGCCGCGTAAACGTTCTAGGTAGGTCCAAGATCACGTCCTCTTCTTTAATGTTGGCTACCACCAATCCTTCAATGGCCTTTGTGGTAACACTGCTCGTTCCGTGAATCGTAGTAAGGATAAGGTCAGTGTCATTTCCCTCAATGCCGAGTGCCTTCATTGACTTCTCACTCACAAACGTCCCACCACTGGCGTTGTCTAGCAGTGCATAGACTTTTATCTTCTTTGCTGGATCACTCTTGTGAAACAAGTGAACTGGTAATATACCCATGTTGATAGGTACATCTCCAGCTTCCGTGACGTTACAGATGGCAGTGCGGTTGCTGCTAACCTGAAGGTCAGCTCCAGGTTGATTATCACTGTCGTTGCTGATCTTCTTCGCCCAATCATAGTCGTGTAGCGATGTGGGGTGTGGCCTTTTGCAAGTCTTACATGTCTGCCGCTCCTTGCAGTTTTTAGCAATGTGCTGATCACTAAAGCAACCAAAGCACAGTTTCTTCTCCACTACAAACTCCCGTCGCTCAGTTAGAGTTTTCTTTAAAAACTGTTCACAATCATTTAGGTTGTGAGGCCTTTTGCATAAGGAACACGACGTGGACTGCTCCTTTCTACCTTCCTGCTTTAATCCCGTGGCAAGGCTTGTTCCTTTTCCTCTGCTACGTGGCCTTCGTCTGAATTTGACATGAGTGCCTTTGTCTTTCTCATCATGATGAGGTTTGGTAACATTTTCCTCTGAGAATACAGGATCTGTGGCAAGCTCAGCTTGTTTGCGGACAAATTGTGAGAATTCCTCAAAGTCAGCTATCCTTCCCTTTTCAATCTTGGTCTTATTGTTCCTCTCAGTCCATTTGCTTCGTAGATGCCTAGGTAACTTTTCCCAAAGCTGTCGCAGTACATGAGCTGTGTTCAAATCGTCCATGTGAGACATGCCTTTCATGGCAGACTTTGCTTGGTCCAGAGCAATAGAGAAATTTTGGAGAGCTGAGCCATCGTTTGCTCTGATTGGTTGCCATGAAGACAGTTTTGTGATGTGAGCATTTGCAATCTTGAAAGGATCTCCAAACTGTCTCTTTAGCAGTCCCTTGGCTTCTTTGTAGGATCCTTCTGATTTTCTCTGAAGACAACCATTAATAACTTCTTTAGCTTTACCAGAAGTGTACTGACCCAGAAAATACAGCCTTTCACAGGAGTCTTCAACCTTTGATTCAATCAAAGACTCGAAGGCAGTCATAAATGCGGGAAATTCCATAGCGTCACCGTAAAACATTGGAGGCTCAGTTGATGGAAGAAGGCTCCTTGCTTGCTGGGAAACCATAATTCGAGACAATTCCGTCTGCTTTCTTTGAATGTCTACAATATCTTGAAAGGTGTTGTCCTGGACTGCCAAGGGATTAACAGACAAACTTGTTGAGCAACTTGGAGGGCTATAAACACGTTGGGGTGTCTGTGGGATCCCCTGTGATTGATCACTGATAGAATACACAACTGCATGCCCGTCTACGAAATGGGGTTGAGTTGATGAAATATGTGCACTTGTGGGAATTTCAGTGGGGTTCACTACACACCCAGGAGTCACAATGTCTACATGGGTTTCAAAGTCAAAGCCTGAATTTCCTGATCTGCATGCTGTCATTGGGCTTGTGTAAATGGGGCCTGTTTGCTCTGTAGTATATCCACTAAGAGGATTTGCTTGAGTGGGGTACTGGTGCCCTGAGACATGATTGCCAGAAGAATGTGCTGGAAGAGACTTTGAAGCAGGTTCTAAAATTGGAATGGCGTTTGATGAGGATGAACTAGTCACCATTGCTGCCGTTGTCATCGTTACAACCGACCCTGGCGTTGACAGGGAGGTAATGTTTGTATCTTTCGTAACGTTGGCTGGGAGTAGACTGGACACTGGGAATATTGGAAGCTTTTGTGTCTGTAAACATGTAGGTGTGGAAACCCACTCTTCACTGTTCATTTGTTCATAAATCCTTTCTTCTTCCTTTGCCTTAGCTAGACTTTTCCTAAGCTCCAATTGTTCCTCGGCCATTTTCAGTGCCTGTTTTTCCTTCAGAAAAGCTGTCTCAACTTCTAGGGCTGCAACCTTAGTCTTGGCTTTTATCAATTTCGCATTAGATGAAAGTGAAGATAAATTAGAACGTCTAGAGTGATTAGACTTTCTAGAGCGATGAGACTTGTTAGAAGCAGCAGAATTTAATTCAGCAGACTGAAGCTCTTTCGCCTTAGACAAATATTCACAGACAGACTGTTTAAACTTAAACACATCTCCATCATGAACTTCATACCATGAATTAGCACTGGCAATATCTGATTCATTCTCTAACACTTCGAGGAAATTATCCTGAGCAACTTGTAGCTTGACAAGTAAATTGTTTAAACCTTCCGTTTCAGATGACACAAACTCAAAATTGTTAAGATCAACAAGAAGAGGCTTCATTTTGTTTATCTGCCTAGTCACGTGGCGAAGAGCCACAGTTCTACGCTCTTTTAACCTTTGTATCTCGTACTGTTTACCTTTATCCGTTGTAATTTTCTTCCTTGCACCCGATTCTAACTCCGCGGTACCATTCTCCGTCGATTTCTCCTCCATATTCGGCGAACCTTGAACCTTAACTGAATCATGAAGCCGTATTTCTGATGCCGCATCCGTCGGTGGAGTGTTAAGCGGTGAAATGGCGCGAAACGAAGCCGTGTCAATTGAAGGCGAACGCGAACGATAACCTTTGAAAATTCCTTCTTCACCATAAGCCATTGTAGATTCCATGTTTTCGTTTTCCATGCCCGTAATTATCCGTGAAAGTTGCAATAGAAAAACCAAGTAAACCGTATTTATCCTTGTAAACCACACATCCATCGACAAACCATGCTTGAGGTCGAGTTTTTACTGTAGATGCGAATGTAAACCAGCCGTAAATTTCAACGTTTATTTCGACACGAGGCACCGTGAGACAAACTCGCAATTCCAGTTACACCGATGGGCCTTCATAAGAGTCAACTTAACTGCCGTACAAACCGTGGAAACTAATAAACCTTAGTGAACTTAAAATTGAGGTAAAAACTCGGTGGCCCTCGTGGTAAACATTAAAGGCCACCTATGCGCATGCCCGAAACTAAATGTCTGCGCAGGGGACCCAGCTGGGAAACGCGAAGCCCAGCAGTAACACTCAGGAAGAACATTGTTTCATAACATTGTTGTCTTATCAGAAAACCACTACCAAAACAGGATTTGTTAGACTTAAAGAAGAGTTTAAAAGACAGCAACCAGCAGATTTTGACTCTATTGGATGATTTGAACCCATGGATCTGCCTACTTTAACCTTTATATGTTTAGTTATGAATAAATTATTTATTTTAATAACTGTCCAGGATGTAACCTTCTTTCGGTTAGCTATAAAGTTAAAGATACCTACATGTACACAAAACATTTTGTAAATTACTTGAATTGATAACTGGTTTTAACAGCAACATACACATACTATTTTTTGCTAAATTTGAAATCATTATAATACTATTTCGTAAGCAATTTTTTTTGGTTTCTTATTAAAAATTCCACTTTCCTTGAGTCAATGGTCTATAATAATATTATTGTTACGGACATGTTTTAAATATAACTTTCGAAACGGAAGTATATCATATTGATAACCTCCTCTTTGTTATGTAGACATGTGGGATTTAATGAAGGAAACTTTACAACAAGATTAGATGTTGAAAACTCATTCAATTTTTGAACTCACACGATGAGACAAAGATAAATATTGTATTTAAATCAGTGGGAAAAAATATTAAATTTCATGGCCAAAAGTCAAAATATTGAAAGCCATTAAGTGTAATTTTCCACTAGTATTTCAGACTCATTGTCTAACATATGAGATTCACATCAACACTATCAAGCGTATTATATATTATTATATTATAGGATAATAAATGTACCATCATGTTCAATTTTTTGTCACAGAAAATGATGTGATTGTGAAAAGAAGCATCTGTGAAAAATGTGCTTAATCATAATTATGCTAATCTGAAATTGCGGGAGTTACATATGTTTTTTCTGGTTTACAAAAAGGCACGTCAAACTGACATAAATTGACAAGTTTTATCTTTCCAATCTTGTCTATAAATAATAACCAAATGAAATTAGTTATCTACTTAATGAAAAAAGTTCACCTGAAAAGGGATGTAAATGATCAAGACAAAAGACTTGTATGTTAATGGGGCTGCATTCATTTTTAACACGTACTCTTTCACAAAAGGAAACAGAAAAAGACTCACCTGAAATAGTCCTTTGATTGTGGACTCGATTCAGGTTTTAAAGTAATCAGGATAGCACCAATATCGTCCTCCTTGGCGCAGTAACTCCAGTGTTTCACCCCGTAAAAAAATTCTCGATAAAACTCCTCTGGAACAACAGAAGTCACATGGCTGCTTACTCTGTACGAACCAAGATCGCAATAGCTTTTAAAGCGATGGTCGTAACTTTTAGCGAAAGAAATTCTTTTCTGGCAGTTCTTGTTAGTGCATTCAACCCGATATCCCATGACAAGTTTCACGTATTTCGGTTCACTGCAACCACAATTGCACTTAGGAGGTTCCCCTTCATTTTCAAAACAGTTTTCTGTCGACTCATTATTCTGCAGCGCTGCTTTCAAAGCAAGACTTCTCGCTTTGAAGTCGTTCAACGCTTGTATCAGCGAGCCATCTTCCGACTTCTGGAAGTGGTAGTGTTTTGAGCAAAACAGTTTCTTGTCACTTGAAACGCTGTATGCCGATGTCTTCTCTTCAAGTGAGGAGTTACATACAGAGCAAACAAAACAGTCGTGATGACAAAGCCAGGGCTCAGATGTAAATCCATTTGTGTTTGAAGGGGGATTAACGTTTTGAGCGGACCACAAACTCACCACATTTTCGTATGATTCCAGATTCGATTCACACACGAAACAGGCAGTGCTTCCTGCCATATTAATTGTAGAGCTTCAATTCATTATTCACGACAGAAGCGCGAGGGTTATCAAGGAATGTTTTCATTCCCCAATGGGAGGCAAATTTTGTAACAGGAAGCACCCTCCTGGCCAAAAACGTGAGTTCAAATCTTTTAAAAGCGTTCAATCAATTAATTCTCTCGTGACATCCCATTAACAAAATCAGACCTTCATTCACTAGCACGCAAGGTCAACAGATTGATCCAGTGCCGCGGCCGCTTGGTGAAAACTGCGCTCCCCGGTCTATAATATAAATTCATGAAAAGATAATCTGATTCTCCTTAGGCTATTGGCTCTCCTCATAAAATAATCATGAGACGTATTGTTTGGCTTCCAGCTGGACCTTGGCTGCGCTCAGAACAATAATTACCGTGATGATATTTTGGGTGAGCGATGACAGGCAAACGTCAATAACCATTGTTTCCGGAGATCACCAAGAAGGGATTTGGTCTTCTGCCACGTATGAAAGCCAAATTTGCCGCTACGGAGGCTCCCATCCTTCGCCGCTTCGTTCCAATTGTGTGTAGGTGGCGTTTTGTTGGAGGAACATCACGAGTAGTGCAAACATTTCAGCAGGTGTTAAAAATATTTCATCGAATTATCACATGTACAATCTGACAAGCCGCCATATTGAAAATAGAAAAGGCCCTGGGGAAGACAAACATTGGCCCGCGAATGCAAACAAAAAGCTGATCAGCGGTTAAGAACTCGGTTCGCAAGAGTTCACGGGAAATATTCGGATCGTTTTCCAAGATGGCGGCGGAAACAAACGAAGTGAAAGGACAATTTTTGTTTTGTTCTCTTTGTCGCTTAAATCACGATCAAGGAAGGAAGCACACGTATTCAAGAAAGCATAAGACATTGCTTGGCAAGATCCTAATGAAATTTGGGAAAAAGGTATGGGAAGTAGGAATTGCAGATAAGATATCTTGTTCGGTGGGCGATCTGTCAGTCATTCCAGTCTAGACACCGACCCCTGCCTGTTCCGAAGTTCATACATGAGATACATGGACTGGGCCTAGTTTACACATTACTCAAATCACATCATATGAAGAAATTAACCCCATCACTAGAAAGATCACAAAATAGGTCTTATCACGGTTTTCGATGCCATATTGACGAGTAGGCAAACAGGCTTGAAATAACAGTGTTCGTATGGAAATCCGATGTCAAATAATTCTCATAAAACATCACTTCTGAAAAATTCATCAATTGGAAACTTTTGGCACTAGGAAAAGGAGTTTAAGAAAAAAATTGGAGGGATGTAGCTGTGCCAGAAAGCGTCCAGTCGTGTTTTGAACTTTCCATACATTTGTCTGTAAAGCGAGACAGCCGTGACTGCTACTAAAAATAGTTCGCGGGGAAAAAAATACAGGGAAATGTATGGAAAGTTCAAAACACGACTGGACGCTTCTGGCCCTCCAATTTTTTTCTTAAACTCCTTTTCCTAGTGCCAAAAGTTTCCAATTCATGAAATTTTTCAGAAGCGATGCTTTATGAAAATTATTTGACATCAGATTTCCATACAAACACTATTATTTCAAGCCTGTTTGCCTACTCGTCAAAATGGCGTCGAAAACCGTGATAAGGCCTATTAGTAAGTTTACCAAGTTTGGTTATGTTTCATTGCGAGTAACCTGTCTGTCACATGTCAATGCTTGCCCAAATTCCATACAAATATCTCTAATTCTGAGATGGCATCCCCCAAATCGATACAAAGTCCCTAATTTTTTCCAAATTTTGATAGAGTTCTAGATGGCTGCAACAGCACCTCAAAATTGGTAAACCAACTAATTTTCATGTGATCTTTCTTGTGATGGACTCCAATTTCTGATTAAATGAAAATTTAAAAACTTGTCCCCAGTCTCCACTTGAACTCCAGAACAGGCAATTCGTTTCCACTCCCTCACCAATGTAACACCAGTTTCTTTAGAGTCTAATCCCCTCATCCATTGTTAGGTTGATGAAGCCAGGAAGTTTCTGAAGAAGCCGTCTGTTGAGGATGGAGAGCTTGAGCCTGGATCTAAGTTTTGGTGTCATTTCTGCGGTGAGAACGTCAATAAACATGTAACGGACAGAGACGTCACCATCAAGTATGGAGGAGTGTTTGAGCACTTTTCAAGGTACATTATTTCAATATCACTGAATGCATTATTTTTCTATGGTAATAGAAACCGTGATAGAAACAGAACATCATTTTTCATCCTCTTCTGTTTCAAAAAGAACAATAAGATTTCCACACAGCCCCATGTATTAGTTATGCATACATTTTGGCACTCAGCTTTATTCATGCTTGCTGTTTTTGAAAGAGGGTTAGTATGACAAATGGACTGGGCTTTCATTATGCATCAGTCATTTCCAACAGTGCCCATCCCACCCTCCCCCCCCCCCCCAACTCCTCCCATTCCGGGCTGACTGCCGGGGCATTAGTATTTTTTGAAAACTAATATTGGCAAATGTCCCATGGCAGGGTCAAATGAGCTGGTCAAATTAATGCCCTATCACACTGTCAAAAAAGATATGGATTCTGATGCAGACTAGTACCCGTGCCTGAGAACCAGACCCAACCCTCACCACGTCAGTGAGAATCTTGCTACAGACCTCATGGACTTTTTCAGAACTGTCCCAAGGCACCTAGTGTGAACAGGGCATTACAGGATCATAGAGAATCTTGCTTGAACATATGCGGATGTAGGGGTGTGTCAAAAACGAAGACCCAAAAACGAAGACTGAAGACCGAAGACCCTGTGGTCTAAAACGAAGACCCACTAGTCTAAAACGAAGACCCTGTGGTCTAAAACGAAGACCCACTAGTCTAAAACGAAGACCCTGCGGTCTAAAACGAAGACCCACTAGTCTAAAACGAAGACCGTGTGGTCTTTTTTTGCATAAATAGGACTGTAACTGTCACTGGTGCGCTTGATTCGTTTCAAAGGCTGGGCTCAAAGGTGAACTGTGTGTGACTTGCAAAGTTCTATAATCAAATACAGCACATTGAATGTCCCCGGGAAAATTTGTAATTGATATAAGTGTTAAAACGAACAACATTATAGAACTGTTGCGGTTTTGATCATATGTCGAAAATGTCACACAACAGATTTGAAAAACGATATTTTAGACTCATCCCACAAGCCAAAAAATCTTATTGCTTTGACTTTTTACAAAATAGGCTCTTCATTTTGTATAAGATCACGTTTACATTTCAAAGGCTTGTGCCGTTATGGCTGTACGAGAAAGCTCTCACTGTCAAGTTTGTCGCGCTCTCAGATGACATTTTAATTTATGCAATTTTAGACCAGTGGGTCTTCGTTTTAGACCAGTGGTGGTTGGACACGGTCCGCAAAGCGTGCTGGGGCGAGTTGTCGGTTCGTGGTCAGTTGTAACAAACCTTCGTGCTGTGCAGATCTCAAGGAATGACAAATTTTCGCTTCAAAAAGGCAGAAAATCGGTTAATTCGGTAATTTATTCGATAAGTTTTCTCCGGTTACCGTAAGCGCACATCGACTGACTAATTTAACGCTCAAAACGTTGGGTTTACACGGCGATCCTAGCGATCGATCGATCGAAAGCCGGTACAGCCGAAACTGCTCCATGTAATCAGTGTAATTACCACTTCCATACAATTGCAAAACCAATCCTGTTGTCCTTATATGAAATCGTACCTTTTGAATTATAATGTACGATCACGGGCTCGAAAATCTGGCAATGAAATATTCAGAGTTCATAACTGCTGGAATCCAATTCTGGTGGAAATAGCCGAATATTATAAAACGAAATGAAGTAAACAAGGATTGTAGGGAAATGAAGATTTTCACGGCCTTACTGGATAGGAATTTCGTTTAACCATTCTGTATACTGGTTGCCAATGAGACTGGGACATGGAAAAAAGCTCTCACACAAGTTCAGCTTGCAAGAGTCATAAATTTTAGCCACACAGGAGTACTAAATTAGTAAATATATGTTTGACATAACAAGTTCTTCAATAATAATTTGTTTTATTACATCACATGTTGCATGAGGGAAATGAAAACATCAAATTGATCTTGAATGAAATAAGTCAAAAAACCTTGTAAACAATGCCAAATACTCTACCTTCCTTTACTGGGCAGACCCTTACTTTGTATGGAAAGACAGTGTATTGGATCAAGGTGAGGGGCCCTGGGTGCATGCTCCCTCTTTAATTATATATTTAAAAGAAAATAAGGCCTTTTAATACAAACATCAATACACAAAACAATGTTATGGAGATTACGTACATTAGTACCCTCAAACATAGAGAGTGTGAAAGCCAAATAGTAAGGTGGTAAGGAATCACAAATGAACAATAAAAATTCAGAGTAAGTACAAATAGCTGCTCAAAAATGATTCCATAGTCCAACAAACTATGATAGCACACAATATAAAAATATTGACTTCACAAAAGTTTTGCCCCCCCCCCCCCATCCCCCTTTCCCATTACTACAGTGGTTCAGCCTTATGAAAAACTCCAAAAAACCTGTGAGCAATATTCTCTTTGATCTTGGAAGATTTCTAGTTCAGTACTAACAAGACAGACTACCAAATATCAAATCTATGTTTTTATTTTATTTCAATAATAACAATAACAATAATAATGAAAACTGCTGTACATATTGCACATGTAATTCATAACTTGGCAAAGGGGCACAGTATTATAGTCACACTAGATGTCCTCCTCTCCTTTACATGTACTAGTCACTTTAAATCTACAACATATCTATGATGATTATGTTATTGGATAATTTGGAGAAATATTGAAATACAAATTGAGGGGAACTCTGCTCACAAGGCATGCCCCCCACTCATAAACTAAGGGCCTGTTTGCATTGAAGTGTATTTTGTACACCAATGTGAAGGTGGATGACTCGACATAGTTTGCAGAGCATACCAGAGATTTCCGCCACTGACAATAGTCAAGTGCAATTGAGATCAAACTTGGCAAAGGAGGACAGTGTTATAGTCACATTAGATGTCCCCCTCTCTTTAACATGTACTTGTCACTTTAAAGCCTACAACATATCCAATGATTATGTAATTGGATTGGAGAAATATTGAAATACAAATTGAGGGGAACTCTGCTCACAAGGCATGCCCCCCCACTCATAAACTAAGGGCCTGTTTACATCGAAGTGTATCTTGTACACCAATGTGAAGGTGGATGACTCCACATAGTTTGCCGAGCATACCAGAGATTTCAGCTACTGACAATGGTCAAGTGTAATTGAGATCAAATTAGCATACATCTTCTTTGAAGGTCATCTTGCAAATCAGCTGTCAATCCCTTTTATTAACAACACAAATTACATACAATCTATACACAATTATAGATTAATACAATAAGCACAGAGGTAATAAGCCAAATCATCAATAGAGATTTCATATATGCTTGACTTTTGATGTAAAATATATGCCTGAAGTGACCAAATATTTTCTTGTATGGGAATATATGGAAATATATACAGTCAGTTAATGCATAGAGTGTATAAATATACAGCTCAGGCATGCAAATTATTGTACAAGCATACAAGATATACTTTAAAAGTGTAAGTAGAATGTAATTTCTGCACAACTGATTCTTAATTTATGGAACTAAGTCGCAAGTGTTTCCCCTTTTTAGTTATTAATTTTTCTGTGGATCTGTGCTTGTGATAATAATATTTCCGATATTTTAGTCGACATCTACCAACAGTCCATAGCCCTGAAGCCTCAACATTTTTGTCCTGAGGTGAAATAGCAGGTCATTTAGAACAGCCGGCTAGAGCTTTCACTTGAGCTTTAATTGTAAACCTAGAGACAAATCAAGCAAAGAGGAAAACGTCACAATAAATCTTTGTGTTACATCGTGACTAGCTCATTGTTTGCTCCTCACAATCGCCAAACTTTAAACGCACATAGCAGAAAAACGGTGAGAGGTGCGATGGGGTGCGATGCCTTAAAATCCAAGAGCAACTTTTTATTAAACAAATGGTGTAACTTTTTCTCCTGGAACCCTGACGATATAGCGTCAAAAAGCAAACGCGTTCATTGATCATTGCACGTGGAGAAAAGCGGCCATATTGGACAAGCTTGCGAGGAAGTCGAATATTGACGACAATAACTAAGGAAATTATGAGAAAATACAATCACTGGTCACCTACATACCTCGTCACTTGTTGAATCCTTTCATTTGGAAGAAAAGCCGTCTACACGGTAAATAAAACAGTAAATAAGACGAAGCAATCATTCGCGTGAAGATCCTTCCTAAAAACGCTGGTGAAAGAATACGGTGATGTGATTGGCCAATTACTGCTACCATGATGCTCTTCGGACCGTGTCCAACCACCACTGGTTTTAGACCGCAGGGTCTTCGTTTTAGACCAGTGGGTCTTCGTTTTAGACCACAGGGTCTTCGGTCTTCGGTCTTCGTTTTTGGGTCTTCGTTTTCAACACAACCGCAGATGTAGAGCATTGTTATCAAGGAAGTCAAGCGATCTTTAATGTGGCTGCATTTGTTCACTTCCCTCATAGAGACTTATTTTAGTGAGCTTCACAAAGCAAAAATCAAATATCATTAAAAATACTAGGGTTTGGAATTTGATTGTGATTGTGATGGTATTTGATTGTGTACTGCAAAATATTGTACTCTGTTTGGTTCTTGGTTTCTAGTGACAGTCACAGAAAAAATCTTCACAAGTTTTGGTGGGAAAATGGAGCAGATAAGAGCCTGAAAAGCAAGTTCCTTGTTGACAAGGAAACATTTAACAGGTTGGTTACTTGATTACCCTAGATTGTGTTTTCTGTTGCACAAACTGATAAAAATCTTTGAAAAATCAACTGAAATAAAGGTTCAAGTTTAAACCTGGCTGAAGGGAACTGTTGATGGGGAGGTATTGGAGAAGTTAAACTGTAGCATAAAGAAACTACTCCACTAGCTACTGATACAAAAAAATACTGAGGTTTATATTAAGTGTAAGAAACTTGAGTTGGTTAAGACTTGATTCCCCAAAAAAGTTATTTCCAAAGTTTTATGATAGATCTGGTTTCGTTAAAGCATTTGGAAATAATTTTAATTTGTCAGCATGTTTTTGATTGACTATAACTTTATTAGTCGTGGTTACACACACCTTGGGTTTGGGCCTTCCGGAGGGTAACTGGCTTGGGTTCGGTTTAGCTCAGGTTTCATTTTACCCTTGGGGATGCGGTTACACAGTGAAAGAACTCCCGTCAGGGTAAAATATAATTAGATATGATTTCACACTGACCATGCATGCAGTTTGGTGGGAAACGTACAGATCGACATGCATGACACAAATCGAGATCTTGTAAGCTTAATTTCGGTGATTCTCCTGCTAATTATTCGACAGTCCTCCATAAATATAGCAATCCAACAGTTTTTTGCGGAAAGACAGCGAAGAAGGTGCAAAGAAATACCCGTTAGTAGGACTCTTCGGTTTGACTAGCGTTCCTATAAACAGATAAACAAAAAGATTACAACTTGATCAACTTCGAAACTGATAGTCTGAAGAGGGAACTCATGAAAATAAAGAAAGAAATACTCACAGTGATGCACGAAACCCTGCCATGTCACCTTGTGCTACCAGTACAGTAAGCGCGAAATTAGCCAAGCGTATCAGAGGTCAACTCAGAGCATAGCAGGCGATTTCCTGTGTTAGCTACGTTCTGCATGATGATTGGCCAAGCCACCTCAGGAAGCAGATAAACCGTACTTTTCTGTTCAGGAACTGTCATGGGAAGTTCTTTTGTTCTCTTTGATGTATCCATGGAAATAACCCAAAGGCAGTTTCGGTCTGGGAAAAGCGGTTACACACAAAAACATCCTTACCCGTGGGAAAATGCTATTTACCCATGGGTAAAAGGGCTAAGTGTAACCACAACTATTGTCTTGTATGTTTTTAGTTACAAAGAAGAGGTTGACAAGAAACTACAGGAATTCGAAAGACAAATGGAGGAAAACAGGCAAAAGGTTTGCCAACATGTTCACCCATAACTTCAAATAAAATGGGGCGTTCATCACTTTTTAGGCCAAGAGGAAAAAAAACCCTCAAAACTTGCCCAGTTTTAGAATGAAAAACGGAGTTTGTGTGGTAAACCCTTGAAGGTATTTTGATAAATGAAGACTGCTTGCAGACCCTTTTTTACTCTTAAGATCCGTTGACGGTTCATCAATCAGTCAAGTGCGAACCACAAATATAGGGGTATGGTCCCAATCCTCCTTGTCATTTTTTGCTCCCTGTTACCACTACACAAACTTTGAGAGAGAAAACAGACTGCAAGCAGTCAATTTGATATTATTTTGTTTCTTTTTTAGACCATTTCCCAGATTAAACAAAAAGAAGTTATCCAAGCCCATACCAGCCAGCAGGTCTGTTTTGTTGCAACTCTTGAAGCAGGGTAAAAGTATCCTCACATAGACTGTGATGTATCTATAACTAAAGCCTCTCTTATCAGCAGATTTATATTTACAGAAGCAGCATGCAACCTCTTTGCGCAGCGTGTTTATTTCTCCGTTTTCCTTGAAGAAAACACAGGAGAAAAGATGATATAAAATTTTTCCTCTTCTCCAACCTCGTTCCCAGGGCCTCTCCTCTTCACATCCCAGGGAGCGTCCCCTCTCTCGCTCCTTGGGACATGAAAAGGAAAGACCCTGGGAACGAGGTTGTCCTCTTCCCTCCTGAGATTTTCAAATTACATTTGAAGTAGCTGAACTTAGTTACAGTTATTACAGATTATGAGATCATCTTGTATGAGACAATAATCTCCACTTCTATGTAGCTGGATCTCCGTATAGAGGAGGGTTAACAATGGACTAAATAAAACAACTTGAAAGATGCAAGCCAGGCTGATCGAACAGCCAGTATTTGTAATTAGTAATAATCATTATTGCCCAATATTTCAGTTGGACTCCATTTTCACTTAGCGTTTTCCAGTCCCTGATGAAGGTTAGTTTTGTTTAACCAAAATGTTGGGCAGTGTTATAAACTTACTAGCTGTTCAATCAGCCTTGCTTGCACCTTTCAAATTTCAATTTAGTACACTTTACTTGCATGACTTTCCAAAGTAGAGGGCAACGACTGTGAGTACATTCTTTGAAATTATGAGTGTTGATGAACTTAAGTGAAACAAAATCATCTGGTGAATGCCCTATGCTTTCCCAGGAGTGTTAAGGATTGATGATAATGACGACAATAATGATGATGATGATGATAATGACCAATTTTTCACTTAAAATAGTTTTTTTTTTGTAAACCCTTCAGTAATGACAACTCTCAACTATTAATTTTAGAATTTACTGAAAGTAAATAAAATAAAATTACATTTGGCCTCCACTGTGAATATTTAAGCTTTTGTAACATACGTTGCTAGTATTGTGTTTGGTTTTGTTATTGCTTCCTGAATATCTAACACAACAGCCACCAGAAGTGCAAGTTGCACCAGAAATTGTTTACAGGACTGTCCAGAATGAGCAAGGCATTCTTCAAAACCCTACAGGATGGTTTGTATTTTAACACAGAGAAACTAGGAGGGTTGTTTAATAATGGAAGAGGTTTATGACCTGGAGTACTCCCCTATATAAGCTATATTGGTTTGTGCAACCCCAAAGGGTATTGTTTTTGAGCCGTTTTGGTCTGAAAATGGTAAAGATTTTAACCTTTTGGTCTGAAAGTCTGAAAACGGGTGTAGATTTTACAGAAACGGGTGTGGATTTAAGAGACCAGGTCTGAAAAAGGTACCAGAAAATTACATATTTTGGTCTAAAATAGAGTCAGGGTTTGGAGAACTGAGCTGCACACCCAACCAAAAATCCAAGGAGGACCTTCTCCCTGAGATTTTGTTGTAAGCATAATATGTTTGAGATTATGTACATTTACTGTCAGTGTATGGAGTGTAGTGGCTTTCAATCAGACGGTCCAAAGATTGGAGGGTCATTTGTTCAAGGCTGGTTTGGTTGGTTTCTGCATTTACTCAATGCTGTCTCTCTTCACCTACTAGGTGTATGAATGGGTACCAGTAATGTAATATGAGGGCAGGGGAAGGGGTGACCCTTTGATGTGCTAGCAGTCTCCATCTAGAGGAAAGCAGCAATACCCTTCGTATGGGCCACTTTACTGACTTCACCTACCTTCACATACCAATGTCAGCTGGTATGGTACTCTTCAAAAGTGCTGAATGGTTTATTCAATGCACCGGTGGTGTAGGTTTCAAATGCTATTAGAATGAATGTTTGGAAAAATGGGGGATTCACAGGACTTAAACTGCTGACAGAAATTATTGTGATCTCACCAAGACTTGAGAAATCTTGTTTTCTTGAAAACAGGCATGAAGGACAAAGGGTTTGGGGAGGTGGAATAGTGAAATACAGGTAAATACATTTAATTGAATTACAGTACTTTGACATACCAATAGTTAATTTTCATTTGCTATTCTTTTTTTTTATATAATTTATAATTAACTATAAACAGCTATTAGGGGCTAACTCAAACACCTAGGCTCTAATTAGAAATTACACTCAGCAAAGCTATTTTTTTGCTAATCAACTTATAATGTATATAATACTTGTTCTGTAATAAATCAAAGTGTGAGTCAATAAAAGTTTACTATCACCCAATTTCAGGGTGCCAGAACACAGTTTTTGGCATGCTCTCTGTAGTTGAAGTGGATGGTGCATGTGAACGCATGCTCGAAGGCTGAGGAAAACAAATAAACTTAATAATTATCTAAGGTCTACATTTAAGAGAAAGTTGAGAAAGTGAAGTTGCAAGTAACTCAACCTTAATTGTGTGTTTTTCATCTTTGGTGTGAGAACTGGGGGTAACCACGCATTTTTCGGAGATTCTAAAAACCTTTAAAATACATAACAACGTATGGCATTATTTCCCAAATTGAAACTAAATTATCTCTCTAAATCCAGAATTACCCCTGATTTTCTTTTTGGATTTCAATAGCCCTTGCTTCTTTTCCTGCATAGTAATAGACCATGCAAAAAAAATCTTTGAATGATTATTAACAGGCACCTTCTTTAAGAAACCTAAGTTTCTCATACCATTCCAAGATGTGTAAAATTTATGCACAGTAGCAAAAGAAGGGAGCATCCTTAATGTAAACTTACAGAGGATGTTATTGCTTTTAGATCAGGGTCAAGTCAATGGTTTCCTTGGATGATGGATTCAGTTGATGATAACTCAAAAGCCAGTGAGTGTTCTATTTCCTTCATCCTTTGTTGTTCTTAAAGAACATCAATGTACAATACAAAAATTATGATGCAATATAGCTAACTTTTAATCGTGGATTAGCATTAATCAGCTTTCGAACAATCAGGCCGAGGAAAGAAATAATCATTTTGACCATCTATAAGTACCACGTTTGTATTCAGATTTTTTTTATCAGTCATAATAAGCGTTTAGGTCAGTCATTATTGGTAGGTTGGGTTCTTCCAAACTCATTAGCAGAGTCTTTCACTTCTCCATCCACAGTCCTTCTGGGATGCCTGGATGAAAGACCCTGAAAACTGGGTTGGGTTTTTTTACGTTTTCTATATCCTGGCCCTGCAAGTAATGAAATAGGTTATCAAATTTGCTTGTTTGAGAAAGTACACAACAATGGGCCGTTTTCATGATGGCGTCATTTGACTACAAATACCAGAATCTTTCAGCTTTTTGTTTTCTCGTGCTAATTAGAGCTATTGTTCTTGCTCTCTACTGGGATTACAAAATTTGAATTCGAATTTCAAAGGGAAAATGAAATGAATTCTGATAGTTGAAGTAAAATGACGCCATAGTGAAAAGGTAATGTCCTTTAGAGTGTGTGCACGACGGCCATGTTGGAGGACCGAAACAATACAATGATTTTCCTTTGGGAAATATATTCTATTTTTATGCAAATATCTTCTATTGTTTTAGTCCTTCAACATGGCTGCCGTGCACACACTCTATTGTTTGCTGCAGACTGTTACCATCTAACTGCCTGTCTCTGTTCATTCATGTAGGTTGTTCTGCTTCCTCAAATAATATCACAGCTCCAAAACTACAGACTGCTGAAGCTTATGGAGAAAGCCTAACCTGCATTGGTATCCCGGTATTCAACATTTTTTTTTTTTCAGAATTTGAGATTACTTAAATTCCCTTGTTAGTGTTTGCAGAGTGCGTTACATGCATTATGTTGTGGTTTCTCATGGGCTGCCTTGCCACCTTTATTTTATCAGTATTACACTTGTAATTTCATTTATAGTGGCAAAAATAAACTTGAACTTGAACATTATTTCTTTTCCAGGTGTTAAGAGAGGGCGAAGGGAATATTCACACGGGTCAGTAATTTGTAAAATGCAGTATTTCTCTACCTTTAACTTGGAGGCAGCAGCAGCTTCTTCCCTGTGGCGACAACCAAAAACAAATTTTAGCTGCAGGCGAACATGTATTAAGTGGTCACCCTCGGAGAATAAAAAAGTGGCTGCTTAATACAGGTTGCACAGAATGCATGTCAAGGGTGACCGCGACCGTTTAATAGAGGTCAAAATTACAGTAGTCAAGGGAAGTAATTTTTGGGACTTTGACAACTGACCGCTTAATAGAGGGTGACCGCTTGATACAATGCCGCTTAATACAGGCTCGATTGTACACCAGATCCAAAAGTCTCATTGGGCTAAAACTAGACCCATGACAGACCAAAGGCCCAGAACGTAACCTAAGAAAGTCTTTTTCTCTCTGGATTTTTTCTCAAGTCGGGCCGACTTGCTCAAAGAAACCACCATGTCAACTGAAATCGGGCGTCAAAGTACACGAACGATCCGCGCTCCGGTGCTGTCATTTCGACAAAACGGGCCGAAGATTCGCAGCATGTAAACCAGTCTTTAGACTTTGTTAGTTACTGAATGATTCGTTTGTTTGCGATCTGTTCAAGATAGCAATCATCATATACTATCATCTATTGCATGCAGGTGCTACACCACCCTGGCTTCGAGATGATGATGATGACGATGATGATAATTGTGCCGCAGCTAAAAAGGATGAGATTGGCCCATCTTACGAGGCCTTCAAAAAACATGGTAAGTTAAAACACGTAGCTTAGTTGAATGGAATGAATTCATTAAAATGTCAATGAGTTGTTTGTGTTTTTTGGTGCAGTTGAACGGATGAAGAAAACAAGCAAGAAAAATCCTCAGAGAGTTGGTGCAAATTTTGACAGGAATAAAGAGACAAGCGATGAGTGGTAAGGTTAACTGGTTACTTCGACCACGACAAACGAGTGTACTGTGTGTTTGATCGAGTAGCGACATTGTCACTTAGAGCTTAAATAGTTAAAGGAATCTTGTTTTTCAGGCCTCAGTTGTTCAAAGGCCGGATAACTTTATCCGCTGGATAAGGCACTCTTCAGCGTCTAAAATACACTTCACGTTAAATGTTTTCCAAGGTTTTCGTACACTCCCCAACTAAGCAGTGGTTAGAGTGTGCATATTCGGCGGTGCATGAGGAAATACTGAAATCTTTGCACAGATTGAAACTTTCGGATAGTGACTTATCCACAGGATAAAGTTATCCGGCCTTTGAACAACTGGGGCCAGAACCAGTGGACGCGGGTTTTGTATGTTTATACTGTTCTTACGACTAAAGACAATTAAACGCTCACTGTAGTCTTGTATGTGTTTTGTAGGCTTCCTTCATTTGGCAGAGTTTGGAATCAAGGCCCTCGCTGGCAGTCAAGGTACAATACTTTTGTAAAATGTTTTGCCTGGCCACTCTCATGGAGTTTGACTTTCTTTTGCAGAAATGGAGATTTTTATTCATTACCCAGTCTGTTAGAGCGGTTCCATTTGAGTATCGTAAAACGAAAGCCATGAGAGATGTAAACAGCGCAATGAACCAATCAGAACGCGTAGCAAATACATGTAACCGGCTCTAAACGCGGGAAAACGGGTGGGAACAAGTTCACGATTGGTTTTATTTCTGCTTCTCATTGGTTGAAAAAATGGCGCGAGTTTTACGAACCAATCCCAGAACGTAGCAAAGCAAAACCAAAGCAGTTACCAATTACTTTCGACAGTCAATTCAAAACTGCTCTAAGACTTGTCATTAGTCGCCAGCACAGTTTGGTGTAGGGTCCTGTGACTGTCACAAAACCAAACAAGGCAATCACTTTCGACCAATCACAATCGAGTGGTTTTCAACTTCGTGTCGTAAAACCAAAACCAGAGTAATAACTCTGACGCGGGAAAATAAGTGGGAGCAAGTCGCGGTCGGTTTTTTGGTTTTGCTTCTCACTATTTGAGAAATTCGCGCGAGTTTGCTAATCAATCACAGAACGTAATAGAGCAAATCAAGAACGTAAGAATTGCAAAAGGCGCCAAAGGCAGAAAAGCGCGGGAAAACAGTACCCATGTGGCAAGCACGGGAAAGCATTTAACCAGTGGCCAACGCGGGAAAACTTGCACTCAGTGCCAAGCGCGGGAAAACATCTGAACGCTTACTCCTCTGCCAACTGCGGAAGACGCAGGAAACCTAGTAATGGCGGATTGGCCAAAGTCGTTGCTTCCGCCGAAATTTTCCCGTGGTCTTTTCTGTTTGCTCTAATACTGCCAATTTTTATTCCACTCCGTGGAAAAGCAGGGATCCTTAATTATTCTCAAGATTAACTTGAAGTGCATTGCTAACAATGGCTATTTTTTTCGTCTACTCAGACACGACTTCAGAGGGGAAACAAAGACGAAGAAAGCAAGAAAGAAATGAATGATGCCAAAACATTAAATTTTTCAAAATAAACTTCCTTTTTTTCTAGACTAGATCAGTCTCTTGATTTGTTTCTATTAAAGGAAATTAAGTGGCGATACTTTTAGTATCGTCTGAGTCACTTGTCAGAGCAATCCGTCTCGCTTTAAGTTTTCAAGTTTTATAAATACGAATACAACTGACAGAAAGTATCGTGCAGTCCTTTTTTTCCTGGGCTCTTCAACCTCGTTCCCAGGAAAAAAAGGAAAAGCCCTCCATGGGAACGAGTTTGCTCTTGGTTCTTCTTCACTCTTTCGCTTCATTTGAAACTTTCTTGGGGCCAAGAAAAGCGTGTCTAGGTGTCATTTCACGAAAACTGCTCAAGTTTTCACCGGCCACCTTTTCAAAAATTCGGCTAGATAAGAAAAATCATACATTTTAGGTTTGCACGGTATCGCAGAGTGTTCGGACCCGCTCAATCTTGAATTTTTCAGGCTTTCTACTCGTAGCTGCTTAAGTTACGTTCACTCGTCAGATTCGTTCATTCTTTCATTTACAGCTAGTATAAATGTTCAACATTTTGTGTATAGCACTTCGGAGTTCCACCCCTATGCATTCTGTGATAGATAATGAGATGCAAGAAGATGCTTGACTCGCAGAGTTTAAAGTACAAAATAGCGAATGAAGTAAAACAGAGCTGTCATGTAAGTGGTAGAAGATTAAAATAAACAGAATGAGATTATTTTCTGTAGTTTTTTAGTTTTCCAACTCTAACATCCCTACCTCCCCTTTCGCAGAAGATTTTTTAACCCGTCCGAGTAGTCAATTCCGACAGAAATTTCAAACAAATCTCATTTTTCACGTGTAAATAGACTGGGCCACGTGAATCTCAAATCACGTTTCTAGTTACTATGTCAGATCCCTCCGATATTTTAAAGCTTTACTTTTGATCTTCAAGTTAACACTTTTAAAAAACATATGATAGAAGAAAAATCAAAACAAAAGCTCCAATCAAGGCGGACGATCGCAGCATACGACTGTTTAAAATTCAGCTATGGTGACATTCAAAATTGTAGTACGGAGAATCGAAGGAAACAGCACATGACATTTTGGACGCACTCGATCAAAATGGGACTCTTTTCTTTTGCGCGATGTAAAGATTCCTTCAGCAGCTCCGTATTTTAATTGTGTATAATTCAAAACAAGATTCACCCCTCTGATTGATGTCGCTCGAGCTGGTAATGCAGGAAGAACAGCCGGAAGATGCTCGTGTTTATACATCTGATACCTCAATCAGGCCGACGGCATCTAACGGTTTATTTTGGTAAATCGCCTCAGGAACAAGGATTTAATTGTGATGAAAAACTAATGTTTTTTTTTGTAAATAGTTTTGTTACCTAAACCTTGAACACTTGACTAACTTATGGGAAAATTAATTCCTCTTGTTTCTGAAGGGTTAAGACATTCACAAGCTAAGATTTGTTTTTTCGGAGAGGCAACAGCGGCTTGTGAATAAAATAGATAGGCCGGGATCGGCTCGCTAAAATTTTCTGCACCCTCAGTGAAAGCTACTCTGACGCCAACTTAGTAATCCGGATGATCATATTAAAGTGTTTGGCGTACACTAATGTCCCATTTTCTGCCAGTAAAGGTTTAATATGATCTTGGAAAACAGAAGAAAAAAAAGCGAAATTTGAAGCATTCAATTCTTCCGAATATTCTCGTTACGTGTCCGACCAATGTGAACTTCAAGCTGCAGAGGAAATTCACTGAGTCATGTTGTGCACGTGCAAAGTGTTTATTTCCTTGAGCGCAGGCTATGTCTACACTATGCTGGATAGCATTTTATGCCGTTGTGAAAAATTCTCCGGCCTGGTGTGAACAGAAGAGGCCCAAAACCGCCGCCATCTTTCCACTAGAATCCAATCCTCGCTCCTCGTTGTTGACTTCTGTTTTGGTTCTATTCTGTGTTCACACTACTCAAGAAAGTGTCACAAAACCTATCCTATGTGTGACAATTCGCTTTCAAGACCAAACCAGCGCAGCATCGCTCCGGCACAAAAATCGATCCGAAAATAGGCGTTTTGTGTGTGAACGAAAGTCCTATCCGATATGTTTTTGGTGCCGACACAATGGCTATCCGCCGGGTATATTGTAGAGAGAGGATGCGTATTGTATAGTGCCGACGTAGTAATTTTTTCCTGAGTGAAATCTCGTGACTTTTACTCGTGTCTGAATTTCTCCGTTATGAGCCGTTTCAAGTTTTAAATCGTAGTCATGTGTTTCAAAGAGTCCAAGAGAAGTTCCTCAACCGTGAGAGTCACCTGGGGGTTCTGTTCCATCTTGCCATTGTGATTGTACTCCAGCTCCGCACTTAAACGTCATGATAAACAACAAATCTGCTATCTTGTTTGAACTTAGTGGGCTCACGTACTACTGAGGTGTGTAAACCCGTGTGATACCCAAATTTGGTAAGTGTTTTCAAGTTGTTAGAGCTTTGTTGATGTTTGGTGTTGGGATCAGGGATCTTTCAATAAGAACTGTTACAGTGCTTGCTTTACGACGGCAACGCTGGAAACGCGGCCCATAAACTTTGACTTGTCGTTGTTGACATTGAGGGTTTGGAAGCGTGAGCCGAGAATTGGCCAATAATTTAAGTTTCAACTCGGTCAGCTGAGAAATCGCGCGGTATTTAACTGATAGCCGTGAATAGTAGCCCATACTTTTTAAAACTGAGAGTTGGGAAATGCCCGTTAATTTAACTCATAACCGCGATTCCAGCACCCTGATCTAGGCACCGGACACTGAGTTTTAACATTTCATTAGGACGCTACTTCAAAGTGCTATTTATTACACTCATCAACAGTTGAAATATTTGGACCACACTATCCCGCCAGGCCAGTTTTATCGTTCCATTAGCCGTAAGTCAAGTCAGTACTTAGCGAGTATATCTTTTTAGGACCCTCTCGAGTTGGTGGGTCGAAGACGAATTATGGTGACTGCTGATAAAATATCTGATCCCGAGATATGGGGGGGGGGGGGGTGGGGGTATGCACCAAAAACTTCTACCAGACGATAAAATGGATTGAAAAATACCCGGCAGGCCCAAAATTATCGGATGTGGGCCCCATCTTTCCCATATCAGGAGGGAAATGCACGCAGTTTTTGAGTCATTGGAGTAATTTGAGTAATTGGAGTCTTTGAGTAACTGTGATCAAACATCATCTTCGGAGCACCAATGGTAGTAGGGGCGAGGGAAAAGTCAAAACAGGCGGCGGAAAAATTGGCGAGGAAAACCAGGGAGATTAAGTGAGGCAGCCCTTATTTCCCCTCCCTTCTTGAGCTTTACTTCGTCGAATTCTTCCCCTCCGTTTCGACTTTTTCATTGCTCCTACTACCTGCCTCTGGGTAAGAGGCAAAGATTTCTTTCAATAAGATGTTATCCTATTTCAGACGAAAGCTACGAAAAATTGGCCCAAAAAATCATGCCCTTTGGAACTGCAGCTACCTTTTTCGCTTCCACAAATAACATTTTTAAGGTCGTACCCTCCCCACCCCCCTGCCCCTCTCATCCGCCGCCTTCTCTATCTGCCTTTGAATTATTTGAAAAAATATTTCTGCCCGTCAGTTTGGTCCATTTCTGTAGATTTTGTGCACGTGTCTCCCTGGAGCTAAGAATTCGTTCCAGTTTATTGAATTTCTAGAATAGCTGTTTGGCCTCTCTCTCGAATTTTTGTTACGGCCCCTCTTTGAAAAATTAAAATCGTCCCCCTTTGGATGATGAGCATTAAAAATATTTGCTATGTTCGAGGAATTGATTCGCCAAATAACTACAGTAAATAATAACTCAATATTTTTTAAAAGTGCAAAATAATTTTTACTCCACCACGTGTTCGGGGAAAATCGGGCGGACCACGAATCACGTGTGTTGTCACATGTTGGCACACGTGATTGACCTGCCCTTGCCGGTTTGATGGACAGTTGTTAATGGCAACAAAGAGGGGGCGCTGGAGGGACGGGAAGCGAAGTGACGTACTTATCATGTGATGTTCGTTGTCCTCGTGGTCAGTTTCGTCCTTTCTGTCTTCTTGTTCACATGACCAGTTTGTTTGACCCCATGACCACGACTCCGCACTCCAGCTCTCCTACTCTGGACATGCTCGACGGGTCTTTGGACCCAGAGAAAAATTCGCCTCTGCAAGATCCAAAAGGCACCGATCCAACACAGGTACCCGAGCCAGAAACCGTCACTGTGACGGTGTCTACTGTTTCTGACGAGCAAACTGCAGCTGCTCTTGTCGGACAACAAGCGAGCGCAGCATTCGGAGACCCAGGGACCCTTCAGTTCCAGTACAGGCCAGACGCCAATGGCGTGCAGGCGACGGGATTCAATGGCGGCACTCAACAAATTCGTGTTGTTCAAGTCCAAGCTGCCGATCCGAATGGCGAACGGGTGGATGCTGCCAGCGCAGCTTTCGCACCTCAAGTACAAACTGTTATACAAAGCCCGTTTAGTAATGGTTCGTCCCCGACTCACACAGTAGAAACAGACGCTGCCACAGACGGAGCTAGATTCACGTACTTTCAGCCAGCCGATGCGGCGGCTACAGCAACCGTAGTGCAAGCTGGTGGTACGGAGGGTTTAGATGCCACAAGCGCGTACACTGTCAGAAATATTCCAGTTTCTTTGCAGCAACCATCTTCTCCTTCGCAAATGCCCATTACAATGGCTGAAGCACAGACCATCACGACCGTGGGAACAGCCGCAGGTTCGTTTTTCTATGTCTACGGCGAGATCGCTTCGAATTCTTCTCAGTATATTTCTTAGTGAATTTATAAAACATGCCCTGTTTCGCTTTTTGTAGGTGGATTTTATGTGATGATGTCGCCTCAAGATGTTATGCCAGGCGGAAACCAGCGGAACATAGCTCCAGCGATCACTCACAAAATATCGACGTAAGTTTTAAATCACGAAAATTCGATTAATGCTACTACTGATGTGCCTTTCCGTTCTATATTTTGAAAACTTGGGCAGTTTGAAATTGATAGCCTTTCATGAATAATCTTTTATTTATAAGATAAAGAAAAATTTTGGCGTTTTTTCCTGTCAAGATAAGCTTATAAGCAAATCATTTTGTTAATCAAACTATGGTGATGATTAAACAAGTATTATTAATGCTATCTTATCCTTGTTTTTTCGAGTTAGCGAAATAAAACCCGTATTTTCATTTTTGTCTCAAGTCAGACATCACTAAATCCCTAGAATCGAACTCAAACGAATTACTTTTTCAAACCTCAGCGTCCCTATATGTAACATGACTCGAAGTTATTCGTGCTGTCGGGACGAAATAAATTCTTAAACTTACGAAACCTCATTTCCGTTTGGGAAGACTTCTCACAGACCGAATACATCTACACTGACAGGATCATCAAAATTCGTGTGGCTGCAGCAAAATCGCGTTGTATTTTTTGAATTCGCCGGCTCGAAGTCATGTGTCCTTCCACATGATGGTTCGTCGCGTCACATGATACTCGTCAATCATGTGACGGTCATGGAAGATTCACAAACAAATCGCTTGCAACAAGGTTAGGTCCGTTTATATTCCTCCGATCTCTTGCGAATACAGTAGGACTACAGTAATGGAGTTTTTGTACGTTTTGGGTAATTCTGTTTCTCTCAACAGTAAAATCGATGCGCCTCGAAGTGCTAGAGATGAGAAAAGAAGGGCCACGCACAACGAAGGTATGAATTCTGATCTCTCCACCACTCGATTTAATTTCTACTGTAAGTCTATAAAACGAAAAACTAGAGGAAAGTTCTACTCACTGGCTTTCAGTTGATACTATTTCATCCAAAGACTCGATGTACAACCTTGTACAGAATGTGCTGTTCAGTAACTTCCATTTAACGATTTTGTACCCAGATTCCAAAGTTAGTACCACGATTTACAGCATAATAAGCAATAGGACAAGAAAATACTGTTCAGTAGCTTAAATTTAGATGTTCTAACCACTACTTGTGACGTGCACACTCTGTTTAAAGATTGTTCTTATTTTTATTGTTATTTTTTATTATTGTTATTATTATCATTATTATTATTATTATTATTGTTATTATTGTTGTTGTTGTTGTCATCCACAGATTTAAAGGGGAAGTATCATGGGGTTTTTGACATATTTTGTTGAAAATGATGAAATAAGACCTTCAATCAGCTGCCAAATAATTCTAGAATGACAAGAGGAAAGAAATCAACTCAATTCTTGAAAGGAACAACTCGGGATCTGTTCTAGGGCATTTTGGAAACAAAAATGCAAGAACTTGAAAAACATTAGCCTAACATTTTTCAGGTTTCAATCCATACCGGCCTACTCTGTCTCTGGCCAGAGGCACTAATCGACAGTTTTTTTGAACTGGGGTGAAAATTTATAACAAACTTGACAATTATTTTGTTGTTTCTGCTGACAGACAAACATTTTTGGGTTTTGAAATGACAGCAAATTTGTGTGATACGTTATTAGCACAATAAACAGCAGTACAGGAAAGGAGAGCATTACCATTGTCATTTGATCACACTTAAAGGTTTTGCTTGACATATGAAGAGAAGAAATCAGTTCATTTGATATCCAAGAATACCTCGTACTTTAGAGGACAAAGGATAGTAAGCTTGTCATGCCTGTGCCCATGTCGGGCTTGCGTCTGTTTGGTGGTGATGTTAACAAGAGAGGCTAAAAATAGTCATCAGTGTTAAATATTTTGGTTGGTTTATGTCGACAAACCACAGCTGTTCATTCTGAAGCATTTGCCTCTAATGTGCGACTGTCTGTCGTAGTGACCAGTAAAAACAAATTTCTTTCACATTTCTTCAACCAGATCACTTAGGAAACCAGAATTCTTGGTACTCAACAAGATTATTTCTCACAGGTTCAACTGTTTGTTCGCATTTCTTTTTTTTTTTTCTGAGTTTGGTTTAATTTTTCCTTTAGTTGAACGTCGTCGCAGAGACAAGATAAACACATGGATTAACAAACTGGCCAAAGTAGTACCTGAATGCTGCCAGGAACAATCCAAAGCAGGGCAGGTCGGTGGAACACAGAATATAGTAAGCAATCTTGACTTTTTTATTTCAAGAAATAAATGACCTTTTGAAATAGCAAGAGGTTCAGGATTATTGGTGCATAGGGAACTCTACTTTGACTAACTTCAAGTCTGGGAATTTATCCCAGGCACTTTTAATTGAGCAGAACATTTGTTTTTTCTACACCTTTTTGCGCATCGATTTCTCTTAATCTTAAAATTTATGACCAGATAATCCCATAATAACGAGATATGGTTTTGGCTATTTTAATGTTGAATTTTGCAATAATTTCTATCTAACTTTTGTTGATACTTCAGACATAAACAACTAAAAGTTCCTCGCTACCAACATGTACATGTTTACCTCCTTGTAATGAACCCCTGTGGCATTGGGTACCGTTACTGGTATACTAAAGTTATGATATTTTAAGGATAGTTTTTAGGTAATTTCCACTATAGATAATTTCAATTTATGTTGACAAACCTTAAATGTTGAAGTTGCACTCATTTGATTTTGTTACTCATAAAAATAATCCTTTTGGCTCTCAAAACAGTTTGTTTGCTAACAGAAGAAGTATTTCATAGACTAGATGAATATGTTTCATTTGAACCAATCAAGAGAAAAATTAATTAGTGATAAATTATCTAATGGCGGATGTTTTTTTGGCAGAGTAAAGGAGGGATCCTATCAAAGACAGTGGATTATATAAATGAGCTGAAATTACACAATGCGCGAATGGTCGAGACAATCAAAGACACAGAACGGCTGACTATAGATACAGAGCTATTACGACAACAAGTTGAAGAGCTCCGGCAAGAGAATGCACTACTACGAGCGCAGTTACAGCAGCACGGAATTGAACTGGCAGCGGGAGGTCCGACTGCACCAGGAGAGATAAAACTTTGAAATGTGCTGCTATGTTTTATTTAAGCATTCGTGAAGACTAGTATAGTAATAATATAGTAATATAGTACATGTACTAGAACAAGCAGTCAGCAAAAGAATTCTTAAAACTGCTTATCATGCATTTTGCTGTATCATACCTAGGGAGAATTTGGTCAAATAATTACCCATAGCACAAGGTTGTTCTATATAGTTATTTCCAAGGATAGCTCAAGGTTGTTCTATATAGTTATTTCCAAGGAAGGACTAGAAAACTATGTTACTCCATACTCATTAGGCCATCCAGTTTTTGTTTTTAGTTATCATTCTTTCTGATAATTTATTGCTGTTTTGGGGTCAAGTCAGTTCTTGTAAAAAATGAGGTGAAACAAGGGCTCTATAATCAGGAGATATGGCACCCAGCATTATTTCCATATATATATTTTTTGTAAAGGAGAAGCTTTATCACAGAATAACTATGTGGTGCGTTTTCCAAAAGCGACTGAGACAAAAAAATGTGCACATCACAAAAATTCACTTTTATGCCTTGTTGGTTTTCTGCCTCGAGAGACTCCAGCATAATGTGCCGATCAAATTATTAAAAACTTTAACATCAACCCCCTGGGCAATTTGCCAAATTTGATGATTGAATGCCTCTCTCCAAAAACAAAATAATGTTCATCACGGCATATATAACCAACTGCTAACGAACATAATCTCAGTCAGTCCAGTGGTAAGCTGAAAAAAAAAGAATAGGGTGGCCTAATACTCAACCTTTTGCAGTGGCAGGTCTTGGCAGTCACCTCATCCCCCATCTTATTCTCAAAGAAGATAAGTTGTGCAGGGCCAAAGTATTTTAAAATTCAAGCAGTAATGAAGTTCTAAGGTCAGCTGTTTAGTGTGTGCTCTTGATTGCTTGAAAGCATATTTTCTGGTACTCTAGATAAATAAGCTGACTTTCCCATCCGTGAAGGGTTATTTTATAAAGGAAATCAGGGCTTGATACCAACACTGTCCACTTGCCACTGGGGAGTGAACTTTCCCTTTGGAAAATAAACTCCTATGAGACACATTAAACAACGGATTAACCTTGGTTTAAGAACCTGTCAACTTCAACTGATGTAAGACAAAGGAAACAAAAAAAGATTAAAACATACAGGGAAGGAAAACAATAACCTACAACATGAAAAAACAGTCAGGTTCTTACACCGAGGTAAACCCCCCAAAAATAATGTTTTGCTGTCAGGGTTAACAATTATGATTTCTGCAATCCATTTTGGTGAGTAAACACTTGAAACAGAAAGTGAAATTAAATCAGCTTATCCAAAGTGGAAAGTGGTGTCAAAAGTTAGTGTCAAACCTTTGAAATGGGAAACATTTTTTGGTCTTTTATGAACTAATAGAAACATGCATACAGCTTTGAAAGAACTTTCATCAACCTGTAGCTTGTGTTTCCACAACGAGACATCCTACCAAGTTTCTACTATTTTGTTTCTTTATTTGTATAGAAACATGGAAATTGTTTCCTGTTTCTAAAACGAAGTGTAATTGAATATGGGTTTCCTCTATTGTAGAAAGTTTTTTTGTATAGAGAGATGTGTTATTAAATTAAAGCAAAACACCTGGCAATAGTCATGGTGATTTTGAGGTCTTGTTTTTGGGGCATTACTGTTGTAGTTATTCAAATGAACTAGTGATGTACACTTTAAATTTTTGTTTTATTAGTTATGTATAAGATGCTAAGTAATTTTAATTATGTAGATGAAGATTATGGAATGGAAAAGGCATCCAGTCTAACTGTATGAAAGTAAAAGCTAATTTTTTTTATCTAAGTGGTGAATTATTGCTGTCTTCTTTTGAACGAAAACTGCAAATCAAAGGTGCAGGAGGGCACGACGTTTTTGCATTCGACGTAGAAAGAACGCACTCCTAATTGCATTTGGAGTCAAGATTGTATGGGACTGTCAATGAATGGATGGATCTTGGGACGCGTGTCTGGCATCTCCAGCAGATTTTGCAGGAGGGGGGGGGGGGGGAGGATGACATCATCACCAACTTGGCAAAGGAGAGAGAGCCTGGGATCTTTGATTATTACTAGACTAAGTATATCTTCATATGGGATTTGACTTTAATCATTGCCTAGTGTAACACACACCCTGAAATGAACATGTTGCAATGTTTTTGTTTCTGTAATCATTGCAAAAAGTAGAAGTCAGTTCTACTTTGTGCAACGATGACTGCAACAAGACTTGTAGAGATGTGTTCATCTCATGACTCGTTGCACTATGTAACTTTCCTTGCATTTTGTATCATGATGAGCCAAGGTGAAAAATTTGACAACAATTTCAAGGCAAAATTAAGCCCCCAAGGGTATGCCTGCTTCCCAGCGAGGTGCATCAGTAGGTTCTCCAACAAACCCTTAAATCCCAATCTACGACAGCCTGCGTCGCAGACAATCTATACAATCCCTGGTATAGTCAACTATATCACGTTCTCTATAGGTCTTGTGTGACAAGTCTGGCTGCAATGCAGGCTA
Source organism: Pavona decussata (assembly GCF_977016875.1). NCBI lineage: Eukaryota > Metazoa > Cnidaria > Anthozoa > Scleractinia > Agariciidae > Pavona > Pavona decussata. The sequence goes on from NW_028145541.1 coordinate 2,249,050, forward strand.
AATCTACAATGGACAGTGTAAAATATCTTGTATTTTGATTGGCATAGTAGTTTTTGATTAAAGTACAAATACACCAAAGATGTTAATAGTCGCAGAAAGTTCTTGTATTCCTCTCTTGTAAATTTTGCATCAATTATGGTGACTGTTGCTATGGTGTAATAAAGACCAAATCTGCCCTCTCAACCTCACGCAATGAATGAAGCGGATTTTTTTAAAAACATTTCTAATTTTGTCCAGAATAACCAATATCATAATGATGTACAAAACAAACACAGATTCCATTTGGCCACTGATAACACACAAAACATCAAGATATGGTAAGAACATCAGTCATGCTCCAGTCAGGCTCCTGCTGCTTGTAGCATAATCAAAGCAACAATTTACAACTTTAAAAAGCCTTTAAATAAATAACAATGTGTGGCATTTTCCCCAAAATTGAAGCTTAATTTTCTCTAAAAATGTGGTTACCTCTAATATATGTCTTGGATTCCAAAAGCCCCTCGCTAAGATCTGCTCTTCCAGCATGGTGATAAACTGCGCTAAGATACCTTTGAATTAGGACGTGTCATGCTTAAGATATCCGCTATTCTTAGACCATCCCAAGATGCACAGAATGTATGCATCGTAACAAAAGGAGACATCATCCTTAAATGGAGGTCCAGATGCCTAGGGGGGGGGGGGGGGGGATACAGTCAACTCTCGCCTTGCGGACACCTCGAAATTACGGACACCCCGATAATACGGACAGTAGTTAAACCTCCGGCAAAGAAAATTACAGACGTTTGACTGAAATAAATTCCTGATATTACGGACTCTCGCTATTAAGGACACCAACTCACGGTCACGAGGGTGTCCACAATAGGGGGAGTTGACTGTACTCCCCTATGTAGGTCATATAGGAATTTGCAGCACTAAAGGGTCTAGGTTTTGATCAGTTTTGGTCTGATATAGAGAATAGATTCAAAACAATTTTTGACTGCAGCAGGGTAAGGCTGGTCTGGCATTAGGGATGGTTTTCACAAGAAAAATGGGGTTGAGAGCCCTACACAACTCCGACTCACATGTTTGTTGTTTCCATTTCGCTCTTTTGACCAATAAAGCTTCTTGTAGATTTGCAGCGGGTTAACGTGATGATTTGGAGGATTTGCATGGTCTGAAATAGGTTATCAATTTAACGTTTGGTTTTATCAACAAAGTTAATAACTAAAGGTATTAATTTGGCAACTGTCAAGAGATTCGAGTGCTGATGTTTAGCCCTTTGTCAGAGTGAAGGTTTAACAGATTCGCTCTGACAAAGGGCTACTGTAAGAAACGTCTGCACTCAAATCTCTTTGGTGACCAAATTACCTTATCTACTCTGTTGATAAAACCAAACCAAACATTAGTTTCCACTCACCACTAATGCAGCACCTCGGCTGCTGAAACAGGGTAGGGAAGATCACATATTTTGGTCTGAAGTAGGGAAAGGATTTCAAGAAGCGTGCCACATGTACCCACTCAATTTTCTGAGTGTACCCACCACCCCCCCCCCCCCCCCCTTCTCTTCCCCCACATCCAAATGTCTGCTTTCCCAAAAAAGAGTACGATTTGAACAGATAACCAAAATTTAACAGTTAAATTTCACCAAGATGATCAAACTACAGCGTGCAGTAAGACTAAGAGACACTACTGGTCAGTTCCCAAGATTTAAAACATTTAAAAAATCATAAACTGTCTTTGATTTCATTAAACAAAACTTCCCATTGTTGAACTGTGATTAAAAAACGGTCTTGTTGGTGAGAATGCATTTGCCGTCGAGCCAAAGGAAATTTGTCCACCTGAAAGCAGTTCCACACCAAATGAACCTTGCGGCTGAAATGAACTACTGGAGGTTGAGATTGGTCCCAATGAAAGACTTGAACCTGTGTTATTAACGGCATAAAATGAAGATGTAATGCTATCTACAGAATGTTTTAAAAAGCTGGAAGATGACACAGAAACATTGTTTGACGAATTTACAGTTTGGCCTACTCCTTGCTGTTGTGTGATATTGTCTCTCTGTCTTCTGTTGGGGTTGCTATTTAATGTAAACTGCATAGGTGCACAATTTGATGGTGACACTCCATAGGTGCTGTTTGAAATCGTTCCACTAAATAGTGCTGTTGGCTGACTACTAGGAATTGTAGATTTCTGTTCTACAAGTTCAGGCAAGGCTGCAAGTGCTCGCAAAGGATTGGCTCCTATATCATGGCTAACATTAGATTTCACCGAATGAAGCAAGTTTGGATTCACAGACACCATAGCAGTGCTGTTGTAGTTTGCATCAGACCGCGACGAGATCAGATTGTCAATAGCATACGACAAACTTGAATTTAAATCATTAGAACCAATTAGTGATTCAGCTGAAAAGTCAGAATACGTTGTCCTGGAAGGTCTTGTTTGCATTTGGGTCTCCTGTGTAATGACTGATTCACCCATGATTTCATTTCCTCCAATAAGAGCCTCAGCGGAGTAGTTGGAAAAATTCTGAGTGTGACCTTGCTCATTGGGTGTGCTGTGCATCGAAGATGCTGGAACCATTGTTAACCCATTTTGCTGGCTTATATTATTCTCTGAAACTGAAGTAGCGGTTATATGGGGAATGTTTGGCAGGACGACTTCATTTGAAGCAAGCAGTGATTCAGCAGAGAAACTGAGGTTGCCGGAACCAAGCTGCGACACTTGCTGCTGCTGTAGGTCTGATGATGATTGTGGCTGCCCTATGCTCTGGGATAAACCTGCTAATGACGCAATACTGTGCGACAAATGAGGCACCTGTGCAGTCTGACTTGCTCCTATAGTAGAAACTTGTGTTATGGATTTACTGCAATCATCTCTATTTGAAACCATGGTTGGTACATTGTTACTTGTTGATGACCCCTGAGTAGCAATACCAGGGATCAAAGCAGTGACATTAAAAGTCTGTAAGGCCATTACTTCCTCTTGTGGCTGACAAATATTCATATTTCCTTGTGTTTCCTGGGGATTGCAAGTGTTTGTTCTCTTTGCCATACTGCCAGGACCCGCCACAGGTAAATGCGCTGCTCCACGTTTGTTTGTGGCCGTGCCAGCTTTGTTTTCAGCCAGAGGTTTGCTTGCTGAGCTTCTTTTTGTATTTTGAGTTCTGGCAACTGACTTAGTCTGAGCCTTGTTAGCATTTGAAAATTTCTTAGTTTTATTTCCTCCTTGGTAATTGCTTTCATCATTTGATCCTTTCTGTTGTCCCACACTTCCATTATTTTGAGCAATCATCGCAACAGATAAAACCTGGTCCGGAGCGGCAGTGACATAAAACGTTGGTAAACTGCTACTCTGTGCGACTGTACTGTTGCTGATACCTGGGGGTCGATTTAATAGACTGCTTGATGCTGGCAAAACTGAAGGAGTTGATACCAACACTGCAGGTCCAGTTGTGCTAGAAGCAGCAAAAGGA